>NW_022436945.1:19194498-19303249 GCF_009761245.1 Sapajus apella
TTAGAAATTCATTTTCCCTTTCTTTACCATCAATTCTTATAGGCTTATCTAGTCTGTTTAAGTTTATGTGTTTCTTTCTCCTTTGATGTTTTTTTTTTTTTTTTGAGACGGAGTTTCACTCATGTTACCCAGGCTGGAGTGCAATGGCGCGATCTCGGCTCACCACAACCTCCGCCTCCTGGGTTCAGGCAATTCTCCCACCTCAGCCTCCTGAGTAGCTGGGATTACAGGCACGCACCGCCATGCCCAGCTAATTTTTTGTATTTTTAGTAGAGACGGGTTTCACCATGTTGACCAGGATGGTCTCGATCTCTTGACCTCGTGATCCACCCGCCTCGGCCTCCCAAAGTGCTGAGATTACAGGCTTGAGCCACCGTGCCCGGCCTGATTTTTTATAATTATAAATTCAGTTGAGTGTATACTACTCAATACATTCATATTTTTAAGATAAAATAGCTCTTTATTTTAATATTAAAACCTTTCAAGGGATAAGAAAATGTCTCTGAATGATCTGGGTGTGGTGGCTCAGGCCTGTAATCCCAGTACTTTGGGAAGCCAAGGGTGGTGGATCACTGATGTCAGGAGTTCAAGAACAGCCTGGCCAACATGACAAAACTCGGCCTCTACTAAAAGTGCAAAAAGGAAAAAAAAAATTAGCCAAGCATGGTGATGCTCGCCTGTAGTCCCAGCTACTCAGGAGGCTGAAGCATGAGAATGGCTTGAACTGGGGAGGCAGAGACTGCAGTGAGCCAAGATTGTGCCACTGTAGCCCATCCTGGGTGACGGAGTGAGACTCTGTCTAAATAAATAAACAAACAAACAAAATACAATGCCTTGGAATATAGTTTAGCAGGAAATACTAAGAAATCTAAGTCTAAATTTGTCTAATAATTAAAATATTTGTACTGATTTTCATTCACAAATTTACTGCACTCTGAATTATTGTGTAGTGGTAATTATTACCACTTAAGTGTAAATTATTAACAGAAGAAGTCTTTAGATTTTTTTAAAAAATTTTAATGTTAATTTATATATTTTCTTCAGGTAAGGCAAGGATCTCATGAAAACTCTCTAATTGTGGATTAGGAGTGAGATTTTTGAAAGAGTCTATCCAGTATTTCTATGGGAAAGAACTAATTCAAGCACCACATAATATAGAACATATAGTTGGGAGTTATAGTGCAGCAGTAAGTTTTGTGGAGGGATTTCGTGTTTTGTTTCATTTGGCTTTAAAAGGAAGATTCACTGAGAGAGACTCCCCAAGGACTTTTCGGAGTCTAGGGCTTCTGAAGTTCTCTTTTGAAATATATAACCAAAAGTTTCATTTGGAAAAATATATGTGATCAGGACAACTCACATGCCCTATAGCTTCTAGTTTTCATCAAAATGTGTTTTAGATACTCTGGAGGATTTTAAAATCTCCTACACATATTCCAGAGATACCCCAGGGTGCCACTGGCTAGAAATATAATTGGCAAAATGTCGACAATGCATCTTGCCATCTGGTATGTGCCACCTGCTTATCGACCAGACTGAACACTTGGGAAGTCATTGCTCTAGAGATGTGTAGATGCCTAGAGACCTGCTAGTGGTGGTTGTGTACCTGGGGATCTTGACAGTTCTCTACAGCAGCTTAGAGTGTTCTAGCTGTGCCTGGTCACATCTGTAAGAGAAAAGGAGGCTGAGAAGGGCAGTTGACACTCTCACATTGTTAATGCCCTTTCATTACTTGAGAGACAACTTCCCTCCTGTGATATTATCTATTATCTTGGAAAAGGTGTTACCAAAGGACAAGTCTAGAGTTTTATTCTGCACACTTTTATTAACAACAGTAAAAAAAATATATTTTTATGAAATATATTTTTGGCGACCAGCCACTCAGCAGATAAGATAGAACACATCCTAATTCATTATTTGGTATCAGATTAGGATCAACCAATGCATTCATATTCACATGAACATAGAGAGAATCTATATGTCATATACATTTATAGACACACATATGGTAAAAATACACCAAGAAAAATTTAGGCATATTTCAAAGACAGTCAATATAGAAAATTATAAATGAAAATAAAATATGAGCACAGCTAATCTTATTTTGCTTAGATACAGGGTAATTGAACAATTAGAGGCTTTAAGTAGACACTGGATTTTATACCTTATCTAGACAATTTTGGTGCTAACTATAAGATAATACTAATTTGTAATAAGTAAATATACCTTAAATGTAATATGTATATACTATTTCAAGAGATTTAATATATATGAAATATTGCTAATGCACATGTACATAGAAGCATAATATGTATGCATATATATATATATATATATATATAATATATAAGTATGTTTATGGAAGCACAATATATATGCATCAATTGCTCTTTTGAATTAAGAAAATTGACCAGGTGCTGTGACCCATACCTGTAATCCCAACACTTTGGGAGGCCAAAGCGGGCAGATCACCTGAGGTCAGGAGTTTGAGACCAGCCGGGTCAACATGGTGAAACCCCATCTCTACTAAAAATACAAAACTTTGCCAGGTGGGGTGGCGTGTGCCTGTAGTCTCAGCTACTTTGGAGGCTGAATCAGGAGAATCCCTTAAACCTGAGAACCACTCCAGCCTGGGTGACAGAGTGAGACTGCATCACAAAAGAAAAGAAAGAAAAAGAAACAAATCACTTCTGAATATTTATGGCAAACTTTTGACACCTAGTAAAGAATTAATTATATTGTTTCAGTAGAGTCAACTGTACATTGAAACTGTCCAAATTGTGAATTTTTGTAAGCTCACTAATATCTTCAGCAAATGTATCAGATGTGATAGTTCAATGCGTTCAAACTCCCCGCCATGTCCTTGACCTACAGTGATGCCAATGCACATCGTTCAGAATCACGTTCTCTATATCACTAAGAATAGAGTCCAAGACTCACTCCTATGCCTTCTTCATTTTCTAGTTTCTCAAGCCAGGGGAAAAGCTTTAATACAAGTTATTTTGTATTATGTTTGAATAAAATATTATTTTATTCAGTTTGTTCTGTGTAGATTTATTAGTTTGCTAGGGCTGCTGTATCAAAACACTATTGACTAGGTGGCTTAAACAACAGATACATATTTTCTCCTAGTTCCAAAGGCTGGAAGGCCAAAATCAACTGGTAGGTTTAGTTTTTCCTAAGACCTGTCTCTTTAGTTTGCAGATGGACACCATCTAGTTGCATCTTCACATGGCCTTTTCTCTGTGATGCACATCCCTGGGATTTCTTCGTCTTCCTATAAGAAGACCAGTTATGTTTGATTAGGGCCCTATTCTGAGAACCTTATTGTACTTTAATTACCTTTTTAGAGATCTTGTCCCTACATACAGTTATATTGGGAGTTAAGGCTCCAACATAGGGATTCGGAGAGGGGGGTGCATAATACAGTCTTTAACAGTAAAGGATGACACTGTCAGTATATTTGAAGAGATATTTTGAAGAACCTTGCTGATAATTACTTCTGACTAACTTATTGCCAGATTCATTGAATACGATAAGTGAGTTCCAGAATTCCAGATACTTCTCTGAGCATATTTAGTAAGCAATACATTGCACAGAAACTCCCAAAGTTATTTGTAACATACTCGAATATTAATGAAAACTTTATACAAATTTCAGAAGTAGAATAAATACGAACATAAGACCAATTAATTTGACATTATATGTACCAGTTAGCCAACTGAAATATACTCATAAACTCAAAAACTTGGAAATCAAACTGCCTGGATGATTCTGTTTTATTTCTTGTAATACACCTAGAGAAAGTGTGTGAAAATAGGAACGCTGCAGATACTCAGAAGTGAACGTGCTTAGGGTGTGAAAGATTTGCCAGAGGAAGCTCAGCTTCCAGCTCCTCTTTTGTCTCATGATTCACTCTCAAGCTACATAAGAAGATTCGGTGAGCCAACACGGTGGGTTTTAGAGAGAACCCTCTTTTCCGTTGATTCCATGGGATTTCCAACCTTGGCTGCAATGATAACTTGATTGACTTTCAGAGTGTTATTACATTGTGGACATTGTCCTGCTTTTTAGTTTTTAATACAATTTTTAGGTGTAGATATATATTATAACTAAAGTAAATATGTGTAATCTAGTGTAGAAAATGGAAACCAGTTGGCAAAGTTCTATTTGGAGAGAACAAAATCAAAATTTGAATGAGTATGAAGATACAGAACTCTGCCAGCCAGCCTCCCTCCTACTCCATTCCATGTCAGCTGTAGATGACAGCTACTAGGCTTTCTGAATAACACAGAAAGTATCTGATTTCAATCTCAGTATACCTACATTGTCTATGTAAAAAAATCTCTTTGCTTTCCTTCAATGTGCGAGCACTTTATCATCTACAGAAGGATAATCTCTTATTTTACATGATAGATTTTACAAATCTCTATTTGCATGATAGAGAGTTCTAAATTTTACCCATATAATTTTCTAGTCATTTTTATTTTGTCTTCCTGAACAACTGCAGAATTAATTTAATGATGATGCTCTGTGATAATTCCTTAAATATCTGAAAATACCATCCTCACCCTTTAGAAACTCCTTTTTATCTTTCTTCCTTTTTTTGAAAAATAATTTTAGTTTTTTCAGTTTCAGAATAGAGGCTGAAAGTGTAGGCATTCTGACATTGCCTTCTCTGTTCCTTTACCTATTTCGTTAAATATCTCACTCTCTGCATTGGTGAACAGTTGGTAAACTTGGACTGTGCTACACTTTTGGTTAATATTTTATATATTGTCATTCAAAAGAATCATGAGATGCTCACAGACTCCTTGTACATGTAACAAAAAGTTGTCTTTCCCATCTATGAACCAAGCATCCCAACATAGCTCAAGATGAAAATGTCATTAAGAAATATTGTTTAATCCAGTTTCACTTATGGTAATAAAATTGTCATCTTCTTCTCAAAACTTTTGTCAAAAATCACTTTCTCTTTAAGGTTTATTTTTTTATTTTTATCATGTAATACATACACGTTTTGAAAAGAACACAGCTGTTTGCTATAGGATCTTTTCCTTTAAAATACAAAATTGAAGTAACTATTTTGTGTTTGATTCAACAGAATAATTAAAAAGTGTGTCCACTTATACACAAAGACTATGTACTTTTCTTCCTTTGCAAAATCAAGGATGTAGTTTACGTGCTCAGTAGCATGATTGATCCTTTCTTGTGATCTCCTCTGAGTTAATAAATCAAGACAGAGCTGCCACCTCCAAATGTTCAATCTGACCCTACAATTAGCTTTCCACTGACTCTGGTTCCTGATTACCAGCATGAACCTCTACTTTGAGCAATCCCATAATTAGTGAGACAATACCGTGTCATGTGTTAAAATATCCTGGCTGGTGGAACGTTTGCTAAGCACTCATCTGTCACAACCCCTGTATAAATTTTGTGCCCTTGCTTAGTTAAGAGGCTCCCAAGCTCCACTTGCCATTATATTGACACTAATGTGGCATCTGAAATTTGAACACAGCAATTAAAAGTTTTTGAGCTTTTGTTGAATGGCACCTGGCCAAATCCTACACACAAAATTTCTGACTAGTTTTTCTTAAGTATGAATAAAATTTCCCAAATGTTACATGGTTCTAAAGGTGGTACAAACCATATGCATTAAATGTTGATTTTGTTACAAAAAAAATGAGGAGAGCTGAACTGAAACTGAAATCTTCAGTCAACTCAAAAAATATAATATTGCATTATTTGTTATTTATATTTGATATTATAATGCCTTTAATTATCTGTAACTTTCTAAAAGTTACAGATAATTGCATTTCAATATTTGCCTTATTTCTTAACTCTATTCTACCTATACATATGTAAGAACTTTATTCTCCATACTTGGTCTCTTGGTAATATATATATAATCAAAGGGCAACTCTTAGAGGTATAAGAATTCAAAAGATATCCATTATGTTTTTCTAATCAAGATGAAGAATAATAGGCATTTTTTTGAATGACCACTACTACTTCCCTCAATAAATTAAATTCATACTGAGCAGTATCTCAATTTTACAGGCTACAAGGGCTTAGTGTGGGTACTTAAAATATTAGTAAACATAATTTAACAAGAGCCCTTATTTATTTATTTTTTCCCATTTATTTATTTAAATGTTTTAGTCAATTGCTTTTTGACCAAAGAACTGAGAAAATTACAAGGAGAAAAGAAAATCTCTTAAATAATTGATATAGAAACGACTGAATATATAAGGAAGAACAAAAGGTAAACTTTTACCACTACATCACAATATACACAAAAATTAATTCCAGAAAGATCAGAGTTAGGGTCTAAAATAATATGAGATGTGTGAGAACATAATTTGCAGTTTTTGCATTGTTAGAATTTGCCATTGGATACCGGGATATGTTCTTAAATTAATTATATTATATATCATTTATTTTTTATTTTTATTTTTTGAGTCAGAGTCTCACTCTGTCACCCAGGCTAGAGTGCAGTGGTGCAACCTTGGCTCACTGCAACCTCCTTCTCTCAGGTTCACGCAATTCTGTTGCCTCAGCCTTCTGAATAACCAGGATTACAGTCTCATGCACCAACATGCTCACTAATTTTGGAATTATTAATAGAGATGAGGTATCGCTATTTTGGCCAGGCTTGTCTCAAACTCCTGACCTTAAGTGATCTGCCTGCCTCTGTCTCCCAAAGTTCTAGGATTACAGGCGTAAGCCACCATACCAGCCTGTTATACATCATTTTAATGGGCATTTTTTATTTTGGTTTGTGCTAATTACTTATTACTGTATATATTATGTTTATTTTAGACTGCTGAAATGATGTTAGACAAAAAACAAATTTAAGCCTTTTTTAAAATTCAAGATCAAAATTTATCGTAAAGCAGCAGAGACAACTCACAAAATCAACAATACATTTGGTTCAGGAATTGCTAATGCACGTACAGTGCAGTGTTGGTTCAAGACCATTTGCAAAGGAGATGAGAGCCTTGAAGATGAGTGTAGTTGCTAGCCATCAGAAGTTGACAATAATCAATTGAGACCAATCATCAAAGCTGATCCTCTTACAACTATGATGGAAGTTGCTGAGAACTCAACAAGGACCATTCTACTGTCATTTGGCATCTGAAGAAAATTGGAAAGGTGAGAAAGCTCTATATGTGGGTGCCTTATGAGCTGGGTGAAAACAAAAAAAATCATCAGCTTGAAGTGTTGTTTTCTCTTATTCTACGCAACAACAATGAGCCATTTCTTGATTGGATTGTGACGTGTGACAAAAAGTGGATTTTAAAAGACAACCAATGACAACTAGCTCAGTGGTTGGACTGAGAAGAAGCTTCAAGGTACTTCCCAATACATCCCAAAGCCAAACTTGCACTAAGGGAAGGGCAAGGTCACTGTTTGGTGGTCTGCTGCCAGTCTATTACATCTGAGAAGTGTGCTCAGCAAATGAATTAAATGCAATGAAAACCGCAATGCCTACAGCCAGCATTGGTCAACAGAAAGGGCCCAATACTACTCACAACAACTTCCAACAACAGGTCACACAATCAACACTTCAAAAGTTGAACGAATTGGGCTAGGGAGTTTTGTCTCAAGTGCCGTATTACCTGACCTCTCACCAACCAACTACCACTTCTCTTAGCATCTTGACAATTTTTTGCAGGAAAAACCCTTTCACAGCTAGCAAGATGCAGAAAATGCTTTCTAAGAGTTTGTCAAATTCCAAGACACAATTTTTATGCTACAGGAATAAACAAACTTATTTCTTATTGGCAAAAATGTGTTAGTTGTCATGGTTCCTAATTCGATTAATAAAGGTGTCTTTGATCCAAGTTATCATGATTTCAAATTCACAGTCTGAAACCACAATTACTTTTGCACCAACTTAATAATACAAATGTAGAAAATAATAGAAGTTTTCATGATTTTCAATTAATTTATGATGTTTCAAACTGAATACAATATTAAGCATAAAAATGATAAATTCAAACTTTAGCACTATAGGAAACGTTGATCTTCAAAGGAAATTATTAAGAAAATGATCATCTAAATTAAAGATTTGGAGAAAATACAGTTTGTAACCAGAATATGTAAATAAGTTTTACAAATCAACAGTAAAATGAAAAACCCAGCCTAAAAGAAAACAGTGTTGAAAAAGACATTCACAATAAAAGATACAAAATGGCCAAGAATTACATTAAAATATGCTTATTATCAGGAATCATAAGAAAAATGCACATTAAAATCGCAGTGTGAACATCTTTCAACAAATCAAGATGGCTGAGATAGAAGAGTGAACATTTCAAATGTAGGTGAGGATATTGAACAATAGAAATAATGGCATGCTAGTGAAGTATTGTAACCAAATTCTGGGGCCCAAGGGAGGCTCAGCTCCCCCTAAAGGATGTTCTTCCAGGCTCTTGGTCTCTCACTCACCCAAGAATGGGAGAGGGGACCACACCAGGTTCAGGGTGCTCACAAGTAAATATCAGACCCCAAATAGTTTTGCTGAAAGTGATTTATCTAGGCAGAAAGAGAAAAAGGAGAATGAAAAAGATAAGAGAGAGAGCTTCCACAATGATGTGGAAGGGGATCCAGATATGGAGTTCACCCAGATGAGAGAGATGGGGACTTTTAACCTGGGAGGTAATTCCTGCCCCCTTCAGGTTTTCTGGGCCTATGAAAGGAGTTCCTTTAAACTTCTGGTGGAGTGATTGATCTTTGATCTTTCCCACATGCTGGAAAGTTTAAACAAAGATCTCTAATCTCCAAATGGAGAGGTTGACAGGGTAGGCATGGCACTGGGAAGTTCTTGCCCCCAAAACTACGCCCCCTTGTGGACCCGGAAGAAAATAAAGTTTATGTCATTCCTTATGAAGTTAAAATTCTTTAATCTAGCAATTCTACATTTAGTTATTTATCCAATTGAAATCAAAACATATGTCCACAAAAAGACTTTTGTGCAAATAATATAGCAGCTTTATTCATAATAGCCCCAAACTATAATCAAAAAAGGAATAGTGCTCAGCAAAAAAAAAAAAAAAAAATTACAAATAATCTTTGCAATAACTTTGATAAATACAAAAAACATATTGAGGAAAAAAAGCCAAACACAAAAGAGTAGATACTATGTGATTTCATTTTCATGAATTATAAGTAGGTAAAATAAATTATGGTGGCATAAATTAGAAAAATATTTGTATAAGGGAAAGAGTTTGTACAAAGTGATAAAAATCTAAATATAGATTGAAGTAATGGTCATCTGGGTGTACATACTTATTAAAGCTCATTAAACTCAGAATTAAAAACCTGTGTATTCAATTCCAGGTAACTTTGGTTTTGTGCAAATCTTGTTATATGTGAATATTAATTTAAGTAAAACAATCATACTATGCTAATAAATAGAATGAAGATAAAACTATATAAATTTCAATAGACTTACAAATACAATAATAGAAGCAACATATGTTCTTGTATTTGGTTTCTAATATTTTCTCTACATAATAAAAAAATAAGATAAATTTTTTGAGTATTAAAATATTCATGTAAAACATAGTGTTATTATAATGGCCAATACACAGTAACTTAAATATCCTTGTCATGTATTATCTCTTCATAGTGAAATAAGTTAAGAGCTCGATTTGCATTTATTACATTAAAATAGTTTTATTCAAAAGATAAAAAATATATAAAAGTTAAAATGTAAGATATCTGAGTATTACCATTTGGCATACTGTACAAATATGGTGATCTAGCAGCCAAATTATGACATGCTGTCTGCAAAAATTATATCAACATTGCCAGAATCATCATGAGAAAAAAATAACAAATCATAATTTACTGTGTATGTGTCTTGGTACCTGAGGATCTGATAGCTTCAAAGGATGGTTTATTCTCAATAATTTTTAAGAATTTGATGTAAATATCAGAAGATCTAAGCCAGGCAGACACAGGTGAGAAAAAAAATTAAA
Organism: Sapajus apella; assembly: GCF_009761245.1. Lineage (NCBI taxonomy): Eukaryota > Metazoa > Chordata > Mammalia > Primates > Cebidae > Sapajus > Sapajus apella. The sequence goes on from NW_022436945.1 coordinate 19,204,482, forward strand.
GTAACATTTTGATTTCCCTTGCATTTTCTCTCTTTCAGTAATTAGAGTTTTATTAGACTATTATAAATTATAGTTTATATTAGATGAAAATATTTGGTTAAAGCAATTTTCTTTTTCACAATGATTTTTAATGAAAAATCAATTGCTTTGTTAGAAGGGAAAATTCTTCTTGGTTGAACTACTTATCCCTCTTTTTAAACAATTGTTTTAAAAGAAAATCCTGTCACTTTGCTTTTGCATAAAATCTCTTTTCTGTTCTTTAATCCCACGTGTGTGTAAAAATCTCTTTCCAATTGTTTAATTCCACATGTGTGAAAGGAAAGCTAAATCTTGGATATCTCCTAGTTATATGACTATGCTACTAGATAAAATTGACAAGATAAGGTTACCAAGAGAACAAACTATGCATTTCAAGTACTAATAGAAGAAAAATTTGCAGTATTAAGTTAAACATTTTACTCATATTATGCTCTGTAGCTGTGTGTCACACCTCACTATAAGCACTTTCTTTCCTCAAGTAACAATTCCCTAGAGAAAACCTGCATTGCCTGTTCCTAGCATAGCAAACATGATAGGTACTAAATAAATGTTCATTGAATAAATGAGTGAATAAGCACATGTACCAGTCTATAATTAAATAAGTTACATTAATTGTAGGTTACGTATATATTACATATAATATTTATAATGACACATTATTGATGAATTCCTACTATGAACAAATTGCCATTTCTCTAGTATGCAACATTATATTTAAAGGTCAATGATATTCACTAATAACTTTATCATGTGCTAAATTCCCCAGTGTGCTGCCATGTCTATCTGGAACGTTTACTCTGTGCTATTGATTAGTCTATTACATAAGTATCGTGTCCTTAATACTTTTATTGTAAAATTGAGTTACAAAAAATATGCTGCTATTCTTTTTTGTTTTGGTTTGGTTTTGTTAGTTCTTGTGCCTCCTACACTAGATCTCCCCCAAATTCTATTTTTTCTAATAAAAATGTATAAATCAATCTGACAAAAATTGACTTCTTCACAACATTTAGTTGTTTATTAAGGAACATGAGAGTTCTTTCTGTTTACTAAAGACTCTCAAATAATTTAATAAAATTCTATAATTAGAATTATTAGATATTATATGTATTTTTAAACAAGTATTCATTAAGTCATAGATTTGTTGCTATAATGAATAATTTTTATACATTTTAAAATTTGTTATTTTTTTTAAAATCTGATTTATACATATACTTTTATTTTTGAGAATATAGAACTGTGGTCAAGAGAACTTCTGGTATCAGACTTTCTAAATCTAAAACATATCTTTACTTCTTTTTGTTTAGACATTATTAGACACATTACTTCTTTGTTTCTTAGAAAAAACATTTTTGGTTGTGCATAAAGTGTGCAAAAAAGTTGACATTTTCTAGTCTTATTTCTGATTGGCTTACTCAAAGAGATATGCATCAAATTATTTGAGTGATACTTTTGCAAACAGTCCTAGTCTGCTGGCAGAAACGTCTTTGCACGTTTCCGCCTTTCCCCACCAAGGTAATAGGAATGATGTCAAGCCTCCAGTGTCAACGCTGTAATGGAAGACCCATGCTAAGGATATAGAAAAATTAAAACTTGTCCCATCCATGAGTTCATGAATCCACCAGAAAAATGCAGAGTTACCCTTAGCCTGACTTATTTTATATTACATAAAACAACATCTTTTTTGAAAAAGTTGTTATTCACTTACTAGTCGTAAACAGAATTCATAATTGTTGACATTGTACAGAGCATTTGTGAAAATTCAATTAATTAATACAAGCAAACATCAGAATGGTGTCTGACATACAGTATTACCTCCATGAATGTTAACTTTTATTATCAAGCCAAATGTTGTAAATGTATCATTTAAATAAAATAATAATTTTGTTGTTGATTTTATCATCATTGAATAATGAGCATTCATAGAAATAAATACACAACTTGAAAATAATAAAGAGCTATCTTGTTTCTAACTAAAATCAACAGCTCTCTTTTTATTCCTTAATAACATTGGGTAAAGCTTCCAGGAAAAAATAAAACACTAAAAAATCAACATGTGTATAGCAAACATGCTTACCTTATTAATGACTGATGGTATTAGGGCTTTTTATATTTCTCTATTCATGAGTTTTCTGGCTATTTCTGATCAATAAGAGAATTCAAAGTTATTCATGTCATGAGAGTTGGGTTTCATTTTGTTGTGGCTATTGTTCTGGATAGGTTTTTTTCCTCGCCATAATCAAAGTAGATTTAGAAGTTCCTCTTTCATAGTTATTAACAGGCTTTGCAACTTGCATTGGACTCTTAAAAGTTTTGTGACCTTGGAAATGTAGTGGAATCTTATTAATCCTCACTGTCTTATTTAGGAATGGGGATTACTCATCTCACAGGATTCAAACAAGGATTAAGTGAGTTAACGCATATAAAGCCATAGAAAGGTGCCTGGCATGGAGTGAGAGCTATATAGGAGTTACTTTCATGAGGATGATAATGAGGATGATTGACAAGCTCATGGTATTTGATGTTCTCATCTCACACGTTTTCTTATTCCAAATAAGAAATAAATTCAGAACTGAGAAAAAGTAATTTTAATTAAGATTTGTGAGCCTTATTCATATTTGAGATTGGTACAAGGTATGCTATCGTGTTTTTGAAACTTCGTAATATAAAATTTGTATCAAATAAACTAGGGAGAGTTAAAACAATACGAGAATTATTTCTTACAATTAGCTATGATGGAACAGATACCATCTTTTTCTGGTGCTTTCATTGGATAAAGCCATTTACAATATATTTAAAGGTTATTAATTTAATTCTGCATTCCACATGTTCTATAGAAAAGGTTGATAGTTTATGAATGTTAAAATACAAATGACTAAATATAAGTATTAAATAGTATGTAAATATTACATTCTTGAATATTTTTTATATACGCATATATAAAATATATATGTTCTATCTATTTGATATATATATATGAAATACATATGTTTTTAATATCTGCTATATATAGTTGATATATACTTCTATTTTAGTTTCTATTGCTAAATAATTGATAAAAATTTTCCATAGTTATTTTGAATACTTATTTCTTCAATATTTTGAGAACACAGAAATTCATTCATTTAGAGTTTCAAATGAATTGGCATAAAGTTTGCATAAAAACATGCATATATTTATATAAAACAGGAATATTGATATATATGTCGATTATATTCTTTTTTTAATGTATAATTTTAGATTTTATTTTCTTCTATTGTGAACATATAGACTATCAATTTTCCCCTTAGGATTCTTTAGTTATATCCCGTGAGTTTTTTATATAGTGTTCACATGAATCCACCTTTCTATAAAGAACTCTAACCTCAATTTTGAATTCCTTTTTAACACAATGTTTATTTAGCAGTTGGATTTTAATTCCTGAGTGCTCAAATTATCAAGCAATTCTTGTGTTATTTTCTATTGTTATTTCTCTGTATTCTGAGAATATACCCCAAATAGTTTCTAATTTTCGCAAACTATTGACATTTTTCATGTAGTATATGATCACTTACGTAATTGTTATATGGGTCTTGAAAAACATCTGTTCTTGACTTTTAATTTTTTACTTTTTTGAAATTTTGTTTTATAATCATGGGTACATGTGCAGGATTATTACAAAGGTATATTGTGTGATGTTGAGTTTTGGGGTATGATTGAACTCGTCACCCATGTAGTGAGTATGACACCCAATGGTTAGTTTTTCAACCTTTTACCCCTCCTTCTCTCCTCCATGTAGTAGTCCCCGATCTCTATTTTTCCCACCTTTTTGTCCATGTATACCCAATATTTAGCTCCAACGTATCAGGAGGACATGCAGTATTTGATCTTCTGTTTCTGGATTAGTTCACTTAAAATAATGGCCTCCAGCTGCATCCATGTTGCTCCAAAAGATATAACTTCCTTTGTTTTTATGGTTGCATAGTATTCCATGGTGTATATCCCACATTTTCTTTATTCAATCAACCCTTGTTAGGCACCTAGGTGGATTTCAAGGTTTAGCTATTGTGAACAGTGCTGCAATGAACCTATGGGTGGGAAAAATTATTCACAAACTTTGCATCCAACAAAGGTCTAATATCCAGAATCTATAAGGAACTTAAACCAACAGGCAAAAAGATAAAAACCCCATTAAAAAGTGAGCAAAGGACATGAACACTTCTCAAAAGAAGACATACAGTGGCCAAAAAAATGCTCATCATCACTAATCATGAGAGAAATGCAAATCAAAATCACAAGGAGATACCATCTCACACAATGAGATACTATCTCATACCACTCAGAATGGCTTTTGGTAAAAAGTCACACACAAAAATAACAGATATTAGTGAGGCTGCAGAGAAAATGACACTGATACACCGTTCATGGGAATGCAGGTTGGTTTAGCCTCTGGGGAGAGCAGTTTGAAGATTCCTCAAGGAACTAAGAGTTGAACTACAATTCAACCCAGCAGGCCTAATACTCGGTATATATCCAAAGAAAAATAAATCATTCTACCAAAATGATTCATGCACCCATATGTTCTTGGCTTTTAAAGATTCAAATTACAAATATCTATATTTGTATTTTGGGGTATATTCTCAGCACACAGAGAAATAACAATAGAAAATAATATAAGAAGTTGCTTGGTAATTTGATATTACAACCCTATACCTTTATATTAGTTATATATGTATATATATATATATATATATATATATATATATATATATACATATGGAGAGAGACAGAGCTGCTGTTTAGATCTGCATAGAAATAAGAAAGTATAAACTCAAAATGTGGTAGGGTTTTAAAGGAAACCACTCCAAAACTAGAAATAGAATGCAGATTTTAAAATTTTGAATGAAGAAATAAAACTTGATAAAATTTATTTAAACAGTATTGTTTTAAGGACGTTAATAACGCAGACTCAGAGCAGATGTTGTATTTAGGAAACAACAGTACATAATTTAGCCTAAACTTCTACCAATAGAAAAGGGATTATGAGAGCCATTCCATCCCTTCTTGGGGAAAATAATGATGGCAATCAATGGGCAGTGAAAATGGAATTTGGTTTTCATCATTAATTGGATAGATATTGATGTCAATGCAGGAAGGAAGACAAAAAAAAAAGGTGGGGGGGAGGGAGGGTTTCCAAAACAAACTAAACACAGGGAGTCATATAAAATAATTAGCCTCTTTCAGTGTTGGCAACAGTATGGTTAGTAAAATGTACTTTGATTCAATTCTGAATATGTTTTAGGCAATGAATGACACTTTTGTGATTGTATCTTCAATGGTAAATATATGGCGATACTACATTAGACTTAACTGAGAAATATTTAAATATAATAGCAAAAAGTAATATCATCTGAGACACAAAGTAATTGATATGATTTGGACTATACCTCATATTCCTAATGGAAAACATACACATAGACTATATATACTATTTCATATACTCATATAAATTGAAACTAGCAAAGTTCAATGGATAGCACTGTATACTTCCAGCAGGAGTCAGCATATAGCCTGCCCAGGACATGACTGGATTATAACCTTTTCTTTGTATGGTGAACATCGCTAAAGAATCAGTTTCAGTCCTGGCATGGTGGCTCATGCCTCTACTCCCAGCCCTTTGGGAGGCCAAGAAGGGTAGATCAAGAAGTCAGGGTATCGAGACCGTGGTGAAATCCTGTCTCTACCAAACTACAAAAAAAAAAAAAAAAAAAAAAAAATTAGCTGGGCATGGTGGTGCACACCTGTTGTCTCAGCTACTCAAGAGGAGAGGCTGAGCCAGGAGAATCGCTTGAACCTGGAGGCAGAGGTTGCAGTGAGTGGAGATCGTGCAATTGCATTCCAGCCTGGTGACAGAGTGAGACTCGGTCTCAAAAAAAAGAATCAGTTCCAAATGTGCTGTTCCTATCTGATATAACCACTAGAACCCCAACATACCCTATCTCAACATTTTTAAATTTATATGGAGTTATGCAAATTATGGCAGCAGGTCATTCATCCCAAGGAAGCGGTCAATGAATTAAGTGTGTGCTTCTGAGCAAGAGTTTTAAGATTTAAAGGTATAGATTTGTACACAGCACACCTATTTCCTTTTGAAGATTTACCCCTAAAACAAGTGAAGCTTTTCCGAATAGTATGGGTGTATGTTGGCTATGTCTCAATTGCTGTGATAATAAAACTAGGGAGAAGCAGTGTGTTTCAGAAAAAGAAAAAAAATATATACATATATATACCATATATATATATAATATATATTTGGTATATATGTGTGTGTGTGTGTGTGTGTGTATGTGTGTGTTTATAAGCTCTACAGTCACAAGCCTACAGATCTGCATCCTAGATCATGACTACAAATTCTTTATCAACAAAAAAGTTGAATCTGGAAGATAAAAATCACTGTGTTTATCAGACAATTTATCTAACTTGTAGACTTGTTTAGAGGTTCACATGGCAGATTTGTGAAACATTCTTCTTAAATTATGAAGTGTGTTTTAGTGTTAGATGTGGCTCTGAGTGAAAGAAATGTAAATGCAAGAGCAGCTTAAGTAAGAGAAACTTTACTTGCTTCTATGTAACATAGTGAGTCCAAGTCTATCATAATTACTCCATTCTTTGCAGGAACTCAAGATCCTTTCGTTATCTTAATTTACCATCTTCAATACTTGCATTTCCCTTTGTAGTTATAGCAGAGGACCTTGTGGTTCAAGAAGGAGAATTTGAAGCACACCTGTCACCTTCAGAGAAATTTCCAGAAATATGTACACAACTTTTCCACTTACAAATATTTGGTCATATTTAACTGGCTAAACTCTCCTGCTGAGGGGTTTAAAATGTAGTCTTTATTCTATGGAACTATTTCCTTAGTTAAACACCTGGCATTTATTACACAAGAATAAGGGAATGTACACTGGGGAACAATCAGCACTATGCCACGTTTTTTTTTTTTCTTGAGATGAATTCTCACTCTGTCACCTCAGCTGGAGTGCAGTGGCATGATCTTGGCTCACTAGAACCTCTGCCTCCTGGGTTCAAGCAATTCTCCCTGCTTCAGCCTCCCAAGTAGCTGGGATTACAGGTAACCGCCACCAAGCCTGGGTAATTTTTGTATTATTTAATAGAGACAGGGTTTCATCATGTAGGCTAGGCTGGTATTGAACTCCCAACCTCAGGCGATCCACCAGCTTTGGCCTCCCAAAGTGATGAGAGTACAAGCCTAAGCCACCTTGCCAAGCACACAAAAACATTATCAGTGGTCAATGCATGTGCACTGATGTGCATTGAGAGGGCTCCTCCTGATTCATGCACAGTAGAGAAATAGAAAAGTCCTGAGTAATGTGATAAGGCATCATCTGGCAGTGCCATAAAGCAACATCCCCACAAAAGTGCAAGTAGGCCTGGCAAGAGGAGGAGCACCATTTAGATATGGCCCCGTTACAAATGAGCAGATGGACATCAAGGAGTCATCTTCCAACAAAGATTAAAACTTTTCCTTGTGGCATCTAGGAATGTGGATACTAGTAAGAAATACCCTTGAAAAGTCGTCGTAACATCAACCAAAAAGATAAAGGAGAAAAAAAGAAACATAGCTAAACAAATCTAAGGAAGGGCAAATGTGAGATCAGGTACCAAGCCACATGATTCTGGGGTTATTGCAATGAACAAAAATTCCCCACTCACATAGAGCTTAGATTCTAGTAGGTCATAGATTCTGACTTTTCAGGAATACAGAGATCATTTAGTTTGGCTATGATTTGATGCATAAGCAATTGTAATACACGTCTGGTGAGCGGTCATCCACACTGAACGTTTCTAATGATGGGGAACTCACCGCCTTTTCAATATTTTAAGAAACTTAATTACTTGTCTTTTAAACTGTCGATTTCATTTGGTAATAGCCAAAATTTGAGAAAGGAGTTAAGCAGAAACAAACACAAACTTATACATTACTTTTGTCCTGCAATCTGAAGCCATCCATTCTCATTTATCTTTTCTAATAGATTCTTCACATATTTGAAAAGATTTTATAACATTAAAAATTATGAGTCCTGTAGAAATTTTAAGTCATTGTATCTAGTCAACCATCTAATTTACTAACGGTAATTTACTAATTTACTAATATAGTCTTCAGAATAGACATCTGACGCAGTGTTTACTGGATGAAATAATATGTGAGAGTTTTCAAGGGCAAAAAATATATCCTTTCCCAGGAAAGCGTATTTTTTGGTGGCTAGCTCTAATCAATAGAAAAACTCTCATTATTTTTTATCTCATAGCTTTCTGCCTACAATATTCCTTCCAGTGTTTCCTTCTGCTCTCCAGGGTAATATAGAACAAGTCCCCTCTGTCTTCTACGCTATAGCCCTTCAAATATTGACAGTCAATCCTCATGTCCTCTGAGTTTTCACTGTCTAAGTTATATATTCCCAGTACTATAAATTTTTCTGCAATGCCACAATGTGAGTCTCCTCAGCCACTTCTGTGTTTGCTACTGAGAACACCCTGAAGAATAAAGGTCTTGATGAAATGTCACGTCCCAAACTAAATAGAGTTTACTAGTTGCAGTGTAACAAGTGCAAACTAGTATCAAACATAATGATCCTTTCTACAGTACCTTTAAAGAATTTATGCATTTCTTCTCTCAACTAGGATGTATTATTGTGCTTACAATCAAAAGGGTACACATACATGTATACTAGTGTCATATTTGCTTCTCCCACTATGTATTGGGGGCATACTTTGGTATTAAAATATCATACGCTTTTACTATTTGTATTTTTGCTTTTATTGCTGTTACAATAAAAATCAAACTAGGAATTTAAAAAATAATAGGATTCCAAGAAGCACTTTCACTTATTGCTGATATTAATCAAAATTTGGAGACATTCATTAAAAGTAAAATGCAACATTGGGCATGGCGCTGATATTATTTTTTGACCCTGTAGTGCACCTTTGAAGTTTTTATGCTAAGAAACCATTCCAATATAAGGGAAATCTAGAAATTGAAAATTTTGAGGCACCCTAAAATTCCAATTACGCATATCATGTATAAAACCATGTTTCTTTTAAAAAGTTGTTTGTAGGTGGTGATTACTCAGGAGATGATTATTAATCAGTGGAGAAATGACAGAGGTATAGATTCAAGCATCTTTGAAAATGCAGTGGATCCTGGTCCTGTGAAACCTATTCAGACTCGTTTTTTGAGATAAGAAGGCCCTAGAGACTAATTGCAGAGATCGTCCAATAATGTTTTTACTGTGGATATAAACTATTTATCTAAGAAAAAATATATTTCTTTCAAATATAGGCAATTGTCCATAGGATCAGGTATAAAGCTTTATAATTGATTATGATGATCAGTGTTACCTTTGCAGGCAATGGTGTTCTCCACTGACATTTTTTTCCCATCTTGGGGTTCCTAATAAACATATTGGGTTGAACTCTTCTCATATTTTATTTAATGAAAGGTATGTTTCTTGGCTTGAATAAAATAAGAAATTTATGCTTTGAACTGTCTCAAGGCCATCTAACTGGATGGTCATTAAGTCAGCCAGCCCAACACTCACATTTAGCTGCATCTCTTCTTTCAGTGACTAGTATGGCTTCAAAAGTCAGAATATGGTATTGAGAATACTTTTTCTTGCAAAGGTGGCCAGCTGATACAACTTAACATAAGATTTTAAAATTTTATTTTAAAAATTTTATTTCATAAACTTCATTTTAGACATTAGTTAATTTTGGTTTTTGATTGTTTTGTTTTTCCTGCTTCATAATAATAGCTTTCTCTATATGTTTTTTTTTTTTACAACGTTTTGAGATTATATCTTAACTCTAAATGAAAACTGGGCAAAGAACATGAATAGACATGTTTTAAATTATTAATTTTTAAGCTCTGGGGTACATGTGCAGGATGTGCAGGTTTGTTACATAGGTAAATATGTGCCATGGTGGTTTGTTGTACCTATCAACCTATCACCCAGGTATTAAGCCCAGCATGCATTAGCTCTTTTCCCAAATACTCTCTGGCCAACACTCCCAAGGTAGACCTCAGTGTGTGTTGTTCCCTTCCCTGTGTCCATGTTTTCTCATTGTTGAGCTCTCACTTATAATTGTAACATGTGGTGTTTGGTTTTCTGTTTCTGCATAGTTTGTTGAGGATACTGGCTTCCAGCTTCAACCACATCCCTACAGAGGACATGATCCCATTCCTTTTTATGGCTACATAGTATTCCATGGTGTATATGCACAACATTTTCTTTATCCAGTCTATCATGGATGGGCGTCTGGGTTGATCCATGTCTTTGCTGTTGTGAATAGTGTTGCAATGAGCATACTTGAGCATGTATCTTTATAGTAGAAGACTTTAAAAAAAATAAGAAGACATATAAATGACCAACAAACATATGAAAAAATGTTCGACATCAGTAATACCCAAATAAATGGAAATGAAAACAATGAGATATCATATTACAGCAATCAGAAAGACTATTATTAAAAAGACAAAACATAGCAGATGGATGTCGGTGAAAATGTGGAGAAAAGGGAATGCTTACACCTTTGTTAATGGGAATGTAAATTAGTGCACCTTCTACAAAAAACTGTACAGATATTTCTCTAATAACTAAAAATAGAATTTCCACTTGATCCAGAAATAACAACACTGGGTATCTATCTGAAGGGAGTGGAATTACTATACCAAAATGATACCTAAGTTTTTATGTTTATCATAGCATTACTTATAATAGCAAAAATATGGAATCAGCCTAAGTATCCATCAACAGGTGACTGGATAAAGAAAATCTGATATATAAACACAATGAGATACTATTCAATCATAAAAAAATAAAATCATGTCTTTTGCAGCAATAGGGATGACATTAATGGCCATTATCTTAACTGAAACAACTCAGAAACAGAGTCAAACATCACATGTTCTTACTTATAATTAGGATCTAAATAAAGCATGCACATGGACATAGAAATGTTGAATGATAGGCACTGGAGACTCAGAAGGACAAGGGTAGGGTGGGAAAGGGATGAATGATAAAAAAAATTGTTAATGAGTATAATTTAGTTTATTCAAGTGATAAATACATTAAAAACACATAATTCACCCTTACATAATATGTTTATGTAACAATATTGCACTTGTAACCCTTAAATTTACACAAAAATTTTAATTCTAACATTAGTAGCAATTTATCAATATGAAGTAAATGGTAAAAAGAAAGAAAATGTGAAGAAAGTGAAGAAAATCATACATTTTTTAAAACTTTACTCACCACAGCCAAGGAATCTTAGGTTGTTATAAAGATCTATATGCTTGGATTTTATTATACAAGTAACTTTCCTACTTTAAAGTCTTTGCTAAATGTCTTCCTCTAATTCACTCTTCTGATATGGCCCATTGTGTTAACCTTTTAAGATGAGTTAGTAATTTTCTTTGCGATAAGTTTTCTAAGAATAAGTGATGCCGCAATGCAATACCAATTGTGATAGTGATAGCAGAGTGTGGTACACAGAATTATTTGATGGCCCCCAAATTCTGCCTAATGGTGTAGATGGCTCAGTAATCCTATGTCCTTGAATGAGACCTGTGAATATGATGGAAGAATTGCTACCTAGATTAGATTGTAAAATATGGAAAGTTGTTTGGACAGTCACTCTGCTGTTAATGTTATATAGCATTCAGTTTTAGTGGATTTTAAATTATTAACTTAAATTATTTTAATTTGAGTTTAAATTTTTAATTTTTAAGTTCTCTTGCTGGCTTTGAGTAAGTAACTTGCCATGTTGTAAAACTTCATGTGGCTAGAACCTAAGGGCAGGCTTTAGGACCTGAGAAAGGCCTTAAACCAGCCGCCAACAAGCAATCAGGGATATCAGTCCATCAATCCCAGGAATTAAATTTCTCCAAGATTATGAATGAGCATGAGAGAGGATATCAAGTTCAAGATGAGAATGCAGTCTACTAATACTATGATTTCAACCTGTAAAACCTAAGCAGGGGATCCCATCAAGCGGTACCAAACTCCTGACACATGGAAACTGCAAGATAATCAATGTGTATTATTTTAAGATGCTGCATTTATAATAATAATTTACACAGCAATAGAAGCCTCAGACACTGACATTAGCAATCCTCAAAAGGATGTTTCAGGAAGAGTAACGAAGCAAAAGTCCCTAGGCACTGTGAAATAAATTATATTATGAGAAGTACAAAGAAAGAACACTTAAAGGAAAGAAAAATATATTAGAGACAATTGCCTTCCTCTTAGTAATATCACTTAGGGCTTGCCCTAATTCTTTCTTAGAATAATTTTTATGTCTAATTTTATTGTCAGTTGATAATCATGTCCTCTGGTGAAAGATAAAAAGAAGTATCCATAGTTTTAAAGATGGATTTTATATATTTTTCATTTATTAGCAAGAAATTGGACTAATCAGGATTAGCAACAGTAAATGGGTTGTGTGAATACATATTTGTACTTACTACTTTTCTGAATTCTAATTTGCTTCAAAGCTGTAGTTGCAATGTATATATGGTAATTTTCCCATCATACAGTCATTTAACAAGAAAATATAAATGGAGGAAGCTTTATATTACAAGCAAAATGGATAATAATACATACGTTCTTTTATTTACAATGGTGTTAAGTCCTTATGAACACACCACAAGTTGAAAATGTCCTGCTGAAGATGTATTCAAGACACCAAATCTACCAGCTACTATACCTTAGACTTACCTACTTACATTAGCCTACAGTTGGGCAAAATTACCTAGCAACACAGCATACTGTAGAGCATCTGTTGCCCACCCTCATGATTGAATGGCTGTCTGGGAACTGCAGCTCTGCCACTGCCCAGAGTCTGGAGAGACCATCAGCTTTCTATGGAGTGCATATCACTTACATACCACTGTAAGATTGAAAAATCATAAGTTGGACCATGGTAAATTGAGAACCATCTGTGTAATAATGTCACCTGCTTTATTGGTTTCTTCATGAAAATAAGATGGGATAATGCCTGTATATTTTTAGCATATCAATTGCCAGCATTAGAACAATCAGTAAATATTAATGATGATCACTTTGATGATGTAGAATATTTTCCTAATTTAATTATGGCCATTGCAGTATGTTTATATTGTGAAATGCACATATATGATTTCATTAATCTGTTATTAAAATTGTCATTCTAGATTTGCTCTGTATTTCCTGTCTGCTTATATCACTGTTGGTATTGATTGCCATTAAAATGGTTCCAACACTGCAGAGCTTTCCAATATGTTGATAGTGTTTATTTATCTCAGATTATATTTCCTGTATTCGGGTCATGTGATAGGTGAGAGTTTTCATCTTTAAATTCCAGATTTTAAACTCACACAGTGCTCTCTTCAGGTCTGCAACTTATTCAAATTAGTAACCCCTTTATCATTATTAATTGTAAGCAACAACTTCAAAGTTTTAAATACCTGAGAAAAGTCACTTAATGTGGTGTTTCCATACTTTAGTATCACTTTTCCACATTCAGATTTGGAAACATTTTTTTTCTTATTATTGTCTTTTCAATAAGTTCATTTTTCATCACATATATATTATAAAAGCAATCTTTTTGGTCTCTAGCTATTATAAGCTGTTTTAAAATCATTGAGATTATATTTAGCAGGAACAACTTTAGATATTATTTTCAGAACCCAATAAGAAACTTTAGTACTAAGGGACCAGATGAATAGAAAGTAATTACTTTTCTGAAGGTAATTTGAAACATCATAAATGTGATATCATATGTGCATTATTAGTAAAAACTTGATATATTTTTATATTTCAAAGATTTTTATTAGTATGCTCAATTTAATACTAGGGAACAAAGGCATATATGATATATGCACATGTTTTCCTTCTAGTCCTGACTAATTTTAAACTTGTCAGTAAGTACTTGCTTTAACCTGATCTCTGAAAAAGAGGAAAATGAAAATATAAGTAAAGACATTTACTTCGGTCTTACAGATCTCATAGTTACACATTGACATACATAAAAGCTTGTAGCGACAGCAATTCCTATCTGTTTACAGATTTCAAGCTTGTAAAGGTATAAAAATAATCAAACTTTAAATCAAGAAGTAAGAATAAAATATATTCAGTTATAAATATTTTTTGATGATTAGGTAAATAGAATATAACATTCTCTGCTGGATTTCGACTTTGCCAAGAGAAACAACTCCAATGAAATTTTTCCCCAAATATTACCTCTAATATTCTTTAGTAATACAATGAATGACTATAAGCTTATTTGAAAAAATAAGATGATGGATGCCCTGTTTGTTTTCTGCCAGAAGGTGCTACTTTCATCATGAATAGGAGATAGCACCAATTACTATGACATCCAAGGGTTTCAGAACTAGGGTAATTTGCTCTCTGAGGATTTTTAATACTCCATAAACACAGATTTGCAAGCGTATTTCACCTAGGCAACAAATGGACTCTGTCACTGTTATCTGAATAGGTGACCTCTTTGAAGACTGAAGATCACAGTAGGCTGATGGAAACTTTGCCAAGTGGATGTCCTTTTACATGTTTCAGTCTCAGCAATTCCTTTTGATTTACTACCCTTACAGGCAAATGTGGCTACAAACTAACATTTTCAAATAAAGCCCCATCTCATGTCCCCACTTCAAGAACTGTGAGGTCAGTTTGGTTAACATGGCAATTCATGCTTTGTCGTGTTCATAAACTATATCCATATTACACAGACAAAATCCAAAGTTTATGAGGCTAAAAGCATGAATCTAGTTATTAACTCAACAAAGGTTAGGTGAATATGGTTTAGAGTGATAGAATCTGGCTTAATATCAGCCACAGAACAAATAACTTACCTTTTCCAAATATATATTTTTGCAGGAAAAATGAGTAAATTAATTGCATGATAATAATACAGGATTTCTAAGATTGTGCTTGCCTGGTATTAAGTAAGTGGTCAGTGAATACTTGCTGATTAAAATAATGTTAAATTCTTATTATTTTCAAACCTAAATAATTATTCAACTATTTTGTTTCTGTTTGGCAATTCCATACCAATGAAAAACAGTATACTATTTTCATTTATTAACTGAGAATCATCTCTTCATATTTAAGATTTATTCAAATATTCTTTAAGCACATCTTTGTTATAGTAATTATTAGAGTGTTCTAGGTTGTTTACTTAGTTTCTGAGTTAAGAGAAATTGTGAATAAAACAGGTTCAAGAGAAAACTAAAATTAAAATTGTTATTAAATATGGTATATTTGCATTCCCTATGTGATGAATTTCTTTTTAAAAAATCATTGAAAAAATTATTATCTTAAAAATCCAAGTTGCAGTTCATTTTATATATATTGTCACGAAATATATGTATACATATACATTTTTGCTTCCTATATGTCTGCTATAACAACATGGCATAAACAAATTATATGTATATAATTTGAGCTGGTATGCAAATATATTAAGAAAAGTATTTAAGTCAACCCATATTGGTCATAAAGACAATACTGTGCAGCTATTCAAATATGTGCTATTCAAAGATACTCTCTTTTTCATGGATCATTTTATAAACTTAAAATATTATAATGCTAGACCATCAAATTCAAGTTCAGTTGATTTTAAGAGGGAATTTTCCATAACATTAATCATTTGCACTTAAAAGAAAGTTTTTTATTATTGAATGAAGATATTTTAATTACTTTCTTAAAATATATACTTTATGAATATGGTATTTACTCATAAAATTATAAAGTCAATATTCTTATTAACATAACACATTATTCAAACCACTGGTTTACATTCCATATTTATCAGAGACAATTTTCATTGTGTTAAACAAATAAATTATACTTACAAATAATTTTTGTTGAAAATTTATCTTACTCATTTTAATGTATTAATCCCTCCATGTTTGCTAACTTGTTTTCAGAGACAGATTTTTGTGCTGGAGGAAACAGTCTCAGAAGACAGGACTAGGAAATGTCTTTGAAGAATGTATCAGATTTTAAAAACTGACACTTTTGTTACAACAGCAAAGTCACTTCACCATTTTTTTCAACAACAGAAGAAATTATGTATTACCTTAGCTATGAAGGACTAATGATAATTATTATCCACTCCAATGCAATGAATAATCTTTGTATTAACCATTGAAAAGTGGCTGAATGAAAGTGTTTCTTCATTTTGCAAAAGAGATAAAGTGAAAACAGTATCATAAAACAACCCCTGAAGATGGCACAGATTTCTCAAATGCATTTCTTCTAATCTTTGAGAATTTTTTGTCATGCATTGTTGGTTTACTTAATAAGCAAATACTTGTTCACCACCCACAAAGCCACACATATTCATACTCTCCTTCTTATTTCTGCCTCATCTAAACATACTCTGAAGAAAACAGAAAATTACTGTTCTCTTTTTTCTTTGGTTATTGGAAGAGTCATCCCGCAGAGTGTGGGTGATGTAGATAAGTAGATCTACTTCCAGTGAAAATAAATGCTTTCTGCAAGAAAGTTTTTTTTTTTTTTTAATAATCCAACAAATCATGAGAACATTCTCTAATGAAAAGCATGTTATGCAATTGGTTTGATTAAATAAACATTTTAAGCATAATGGGTGGATCAGAGAAGCAAAAATGTTAATACAGGTAACTTCGTTCCATTATTTTATAACAGCTAATGGCAGAAGTTTATATATGTGGCTGGAAATTTGGAAGGAAACTAAAAAGTGACTATATTTGTGACAATAAATGAGTAAAGAAAACATGTGTTTTGCTAACTTTCGGTTTTCAGGAGATGTTGATTTCAGAATTATCCCTACTGGAGGGTGATTTTTAAACACCACCGCTGCTGGAAGTATGCATGAGAGAGAAGCACGTAGGCACTTGTAATTGATGAACCACATTCAGGAATGAGTACAAGCATAAAATGAGAAAGTTGGTGTGTTTACTGTAATTGGGAACCAAAGGATGATTAAAGGACTTACTGACAATGGGTCTAAGTCTCTTTGAGTGTCTTGGTAAGTCAAGGTGTTACTTTTGTGGGATAATGGTGCTGTAAAATTACAGGCTATTTTATTATCCTTTCTTTCTTCCTTCCTTCTTCCTTTCTTCCTTGCTTCCTTTCTTCTTTTATTTATTTATATTTTTGAGACAGTGTCTTGCTCTGTTACCTAGGCTGCAATGCAGTGGCACAATCATAGCTCACTGCAGGCTCAAACTCCTGGACTCAATTGATCCTCCCACCTCAACCTCCCAAGTAGCTGGAACTATAGTTGTGTGCCGCCACACTTGGCTAATTTCTGTATTTTTCATTGAAATGGGGTCTCACCACATGTCCCCGACTTGTCTTGAACACCTGACCTCAAGCAATATGTCCATCTCAGACTCAGAGAGCTGAGATGACAGGTATGAGCCACTGAGACTAGCCTATACATTGTTTTAGGTAAGTTGAACCTGAGTCTCTGGATGGTGGTTTTAGGTATGTATTCTTTCTAATATTGGTGTTTTATCACTTTTCTCAATTCCACTTGTTTGGATTAAATTTTAAGTCTCAGTGTAACTTACAATAGATATTCCTAATAACAACTGGAGTCATCCTAGATATTCATACATCTTCTCCTAGACGTTTTCTTCCCATCTCTCTCTTCCTTTATCACAGCACAAAGGCGTTCTTGATTGTTTCTCAAACTTTCTTATATTATTTATCTTTACTACCATCTGTGGCTAATCATCTTGCCTATGAATATTGCATTCCATCAGTTGAAGTTCTTCTCTTGAAGTTCTGACAAGCTGTGGTCATACTCTATCAGGCATGCATTCTTCCAGGACCCATTTTCCCTTATCGTATCTGGTCATTTCACAAAGTGCAAGAAAGAAAGCAGAATCATAGCTGTGAGCATTACAGATATTAGAAAAGACTAAACTAAAAGGAATTAGATGATTCTAGGTGTCACATTTTAAGTATAGCAGTGTTATTTATAATTTATTTTATCGTTCATTGAAGCTTATGGAGAATAGTAAGATTATGTTACAGAGTGTGATTTATAATATTAGCTATGTTAATCAATCCTCTCCTGCCAGAGGAAAAAAAGTTTGTAAAATTTAGTAACAAGATGTAACAGTGTGAATATAGGCTGTTCAACACACACATCATTTGCCTGGCTGCATATCCAAACTAAGATTGGATTATCAGAAAATATTGCTAAAATAATGAAAGCAGTATATCCTCAGATTTTTGATAAATTTGATAGTTATAATGTTACTAAAGCATGTGAGCCACAAATGTTCACAATAACAGATTTGAAAAGTAGAATATATTTTTATATATTTCAGAGTAATCAATTACTTTTCTATTGATTGTGGATACTGAATAACATTCAGTATAATCTTGGAGAGAAATCAATAAATATGCTTATATGTAATTCCTTGAATAAACAGAATTGATGAGAGCATGGGTGAAAGCTTACCCCCATGGCCTTATGAAATGATTGCTTTATCCACAGATGAAAATTTTATTGTCTTCATATATGCTTCCCCAAAGTTCCATATTTCCCAGAATGTACATTAGAGGTCTCAAATGTACTAACAATGGTAAGCATTATAATTTTCATTCCAGTTTCACTTCTCCATGTTTCTAGAAGTATGATTTGCCCAAGGTAACTGAAAAATTTCATCTGATACTATTTTGTTCTAAAACAAGATGAGAAAGTCTAAATTAAAATAAAAGGGGAAGAAAACCATGGCCAGATTTGGTAACATCATTCACAAATCTTCAGCTACTATAAAGTGAGGCTTTTTGTGGACTAGAAAGGGATCCATGACGTCCCTATAGCATTAGATAAAGAGGGAAAATAAGTTATTATTTCCTTCCAGTTATAGGAGATGTACTACTATGATTATTTGATTGTACTTTTTTAAAAATAGCATACATATTCTGTAATTACTAATTTACTTTGTTCTCTCTGCTCCACATCCATCTATTTGAATAATAATTGGAATCTTGATCTTTCTTTCCATTCTCTACTTTACTGTAACACTCAAGGACTTGAGAGATACAGAAGAATAAAAATGTGTCTCCAAAAAAAAGCCCAGGTCCAGATGGGTTCACAGCTGAATTCTACCAGACATACAAAGAGGAGCTGGTACCATTTCTTCTGAAACTATTCCAAACAATACAAAAAGAGGGAATTCTTCCCAAATCATTTTATGAGACCAACATCATCCTGATTCCAAAACCCGGCAGAGACTCAACAAGAAAAGAAAACTTCAGGCCAATATCCATGATGAACATAGATGCAAACATCTTCAATAAAATACTGGCAAGCCGATTGCAACAGCACATCAAAAAGCTTATCCACCATGATCAAGTAGGCTTCATCCCGGGGATGCAAGGCTGGTTCAACATACGCAAGTCTATAAACGTAATTCACCACATAAACAGAACCAAAGACAAAAACCACATGATTATCTCAATTGATGCAGAGAAGGCCTTTGACAAAATTCAACAGCCCTTTATGCTAAAAACCCTCAATAAGCTAGGTATCGATGGAATGTATCTCAAAATAATAAAAGCTATTTATGACAAACCAACAGCCAATATCATACTGAATGGGCAAAAACTGGAAGCATTCCCCTTGAAATGTGGCACCAGACAAGGATGCCCTCTCTCACCACTGCTATTCAATAGAGTATTAGAAGTTCTAGCCAGAGCAATCAGGCAAGAAAAAGAAATAAAGGGCATTCAAATAGGAAAGGAGGAAGTCAAATTGTCTCTATTTGCAGACAACATGATTGTATATCTAGAAGACCCCATCCTCTCAGCCCCAAACCTCCTGAAACTGATAAGCAAGTTCAGCAAAGTCTCAGGATACAAAATCAATGTGCAAAAATCACATGCATTCCTATACACTAATAACAGACTTAAAGAGAGCCTAATCAAGAACAAACTTCCATTCACAATTGCCACAAAGAGAATACAATACCTAGGAATACAACTAACAAGGAATGTAAAGGACCTCTTCAAGGAGAACTACAAGCCACTGCTCAACGAAATAAGAGAGGACACAAACAGATGGAGAAACATTCCATGTTCATGGTTCGGAAGAATCAATATCGTGAAAATGGCCATACTGTGCAAAGTAATTTACAGATTCAATGCTATTCCCATCAAGCTACCAATGACCTTCTTCGCAGAACTGGAAAAAACCACCTTAAACTTCACATGGAACGAAAAGAGAGCCCGCATAGCCAAGTCAATTCTAAGCAAAAAGAACAAAGCAGGGGGCATCACACTACCAGACTTCAAACTATACTACAAGGCTACAGTAATCAAAACAGCATGGTACTGGTACCAAAACAGAGATATAGACCAATGGAACAGAACAGAGGTCTCGGAGGCAACACAACATATCTACAACCATCTGATCTTTGACAAACCAGACAAAAACAAGCAATGGGGAAAGGATTCCCTGTTCAACAAATGGTGTTGGGAAAGCTGGCTAGCCATGTGCAGAAAGCAGAAACTGGACCCCTTCCTGACACCTTACACTAAAATTAACTCCAGATGGATTAAAGACTTAAACATAAGACCTAACATCATAAAAAGCCTAGAAGAAAATCTAGGCAAAACCATTCAGGACGTAGGTGTAGGCAAGGACTTCATGACCAAAACACCAAAAGCATTGACAACAAAAGCCAAAATGGACAAATGGGACCTAATCAAACTCCACAGCTTCTGCACAGCAAAAGAAACAATCATTAGAGTGAATCGGCAACCAACAGATTGGGAAAAAATTTTTGCAGTTTACCCATCTGACAAAGGGCTGATATCCAGAATTTACAAAGAACTAAAACAGATTTACAAGAAAAAAACTAACAAGCCCATTCAAAAGTGGGCAAAGGATATGAACAGACACTTCTCAAAAGAAGACATACGTGAGGCCAACAAACATATGAAAAAATGCTCATCATCACTGGTCATTAGAGAAATGCAAATCAAAACAACATTGAGATACCATCTCACGCCAGTTAGAATGGCGATCATTAAAAAATCTGGAGACAACAGATGCTGGAGAGGATGTCGAGAAATAGGAACACTTTTACACTGTTGGTGGGAGTGTAAATGAGTTCAACCATTGTGGAAGACAGTGTGGCGATTCCTCAAGGACCTAGAAATAGAAATTCCCTTTGACCCAACAATCCCATTACTGGGTATATATCCAAAGGATTACAAATCATTCTACTATAAGGACACGTGCACACAAATGTTCATTGCAGCACTGTTTACAATAGCAAAGACCTGGAACCAACCCAAATGCCCATCGACGATAGACTGGATAGGGAAAATGTGGCACATATACACCATGGAATATTATGCAGCCATCAAAAACGATGAGTTTGGGTCCTTTGTAGGGACATGGATGAACCTGGAAACCATCATTCTCAGCAAACTGACAGAAGAGCAGAAGATCAAACACTGCATGTTCTCACTCATAGGCGGGTGTTGAACAATGAGAACACATGGACACAGGGAGGGGGGCATTACACACTGGGGTCAGTTGGAGGGAAATAGGGGAGGGACGGTGGGGGGTGGGAAGCTGGGGAGAGATAGCAAGGGGAGAAATGCCAGATGTAGGTGATGGGGAGGAAGGGGGCAAATCACACTGCCACGTGTGTTCCTATGCAACAATTTTGCATGTTCTTCACATGTACCCCAAAACCTAAAATGCAATAAAATAAATAAATGGGAAAAAAAAATAAAGATGTTTTGGTATATGACCTCTGTCTTCCTGAGCCAGACTATCCGGCAGAGAACAGCTAAAAAGAATAACTCAGAATGATCCTTCAAAGATTACCTCTACAATAACACATTAATAAACTATAGATATTTAAGCAATACACTTCTAAAAAAAAATGTGTCTGATAGATAGTCATTAGAATATAACTCTTAATGTAAAATTCATCTCTTCCTTCCTATTCAATAAAAATACATATTTCCCTTTGTCTCTTCAGATTAGTAAATTATTCTGAGCAACGAAAAATAGAAAACTATTATTTTTTATTTTTTATTGCTCAGAATGCCCCTATAGGAGACATGTCATGACTCAAAGAATGACTATAACTTTAGCTCTTCTAATTTATTATTTTTGAACAAAAGATAATTCTACCAGTCTTGACAATTTTAAAGCATTCAGGAAAATTTGATGTCTACCACCCTTTTATTTTGCAAATTGGGGGTTATTTCACCATCCCATTTCCTGTCGTCATTTATAAACCAAGTCTTAACTTTTATTCATGTTCTTACATCTAAGAACCTTTGTTCAATACAATCTCACTTAATTTTTATTTATTCATCAATACCTATGAACCTGATTCTCTTTTAGATGGCAGGAATCCACAGGCATTGAGAGAAATATGGGCTTACTTACCTGAAACATACATTTGGGGTGGAGAAAAAGAGATATAAAAAACCCAGTCACAAATGCAATGAGTAAAATGTTTAAAACTAATAATTAAATAATAATTAGAAAGGAAACTGAATGGGATGAAACTTCCAACCTACAAAAATAAACTTACTTTTTATTTAAAAATTTAAAATATGACAGCACTAAATAAAATAGTTTTTTTAGTTTATCTTCCTGCAGGTTTTGTACAGAAAAATGGAAATAGGTAAGCTATTTTTAACATGGAAAGTATTAGACAAGAAAGAAAATAAATCATGTCAAAAGAGAATATTTTAGGGATCACTATAATTGGAAGTCAGCTAATTTCAGATCTGGTATTAAAATGTTGATTTGGGCAAATCCTTTGAACTGTCACTCTATTTTTAACTTATAAAATATAGGAGGTTACTTCAGTTAGTGTTTTCAGATCATGCTCCACAATACCCAAGGTTTTGAAGTCACATGGTTTATTTGGGTGATGATGGAAATGATCGGTTCACTAGAGACACCCCCTCCCAATACCTATAAGACTAGCTCTGCTCATATCTATTATATCTTTAAGGACTACATATATATTTAGTTTGGAAAAAGTAATTTAATGCAACTAATAAGATATCAATCTTTATACCATTTTGAATTCTAATGTTGCATGATGCTATGACATACAATATGACAAAGTCAAGATGAATATTTATCCTTTGTCTTTGTTTTTCACTTAACACCTGCTACGCCCTTAATTTCTGAAAGGGCCTATTTTTAGCATAAAATACTTTAAAAGGATGCTTCAACCTCTATCAATAGTACCACTAATATCTGTGAAGATTCAAAATAACTCTCCTAGATGGAGACAAGAACAAGATTTTACCAGTCCTGACACTCTAGTTCAATACAGATAAATGTAGTTCAATACAGATCAAAGATTCAGGGTGGATTGAGATGTTGGGAAGGAGGCTATATAAAATACACAGATAATGAGAGGGAAGTAGAGATATTTGAGGGTCCAAATGATACAGATTTTACCTAATAAGAAAGTCTAAAGGATTTCTAGATTTATTCCTAACAAGCTTCAGGAAAGACCTTACTCTTTCTAAGGATAGATTGTATAGGCACGCCCTTTCAGAGGTTTAAGGGCATAAAGGAGGGCTACACATTTTTATATTCAATAAACATTAACTAGGTGTTCTGGTAGACTGTGGTAATGCAGCATTAAAACCTTATTTTAATTCTGCCCTCAGGAAAAAAACTGCAATCTGCAATTTGCTATGCCTTAGAACACTAGCTCATGTGGCAATTTAAAAATCAAACAAATTAAAATAAAGTAAGAACAATAATTTACTTTCTTAGTCATATTATATGACTACATCAAGGATTTAATGGTGACATATGGCTAGTGACTGCTGCACTGGACAATCTCAATTATAGACTATTTCCCTCATTGCAGAAAGTTTTATTGAGCATTAATGGACTAGAAGTCAATACAGGCATGAAATTCAACATTACATTTGTCATGAGTACAATCAAATAGAGCTATAGAACATTTTGGGAGTACAGAAACTGTCTCAAGAGGATTTAATTCTTCTGTAGCTGATACGAGTATGTGAAAATAATGGTTAAAAAGAAGTTGTGAAAAATGTATTTATGGTAAAATTCTAAAAATTATTACCTTGTATAAGAATGGAGAAAAGGATTAAGTGGAATTAGCATAAAGCACAGCTGTCAGAGAAAGCATAATACCTGAAACTGTATTTATTGGAATCAACAATAAAAGCATAAGAATGGCAAGAAATATTCCCAACCCTATCGACTAATCAAGTCTGTTTATCTGTAATCATTTTTAAATTTATGCTAAAAATATTAGAATGACTACAAAGACTTTAAGTAGGGTAGTGACATAAATAGTATTAAAATTTTAAAGTTATCTCTGGCATTATAATTGGAAATGGGCAAAGGATGGACTCTGGAGATTATGTTGAGGTTAATTGCTTTGATCCTTTTTAAAAATAATGCCCGTTTGGTCAATGGTGAGAACAAATGTGGGTGGAGGGTTAAACTGAATGCATAGCAATTATTGCAAATTTGGAGGTGGGCGGTGAGGGAGTAGGCAGAACTTCCCGGCTGATCAATAGACCCATGAGACACTCACTTTAAAGTGGTTTGTTACATAGTGCTATTTAACTGATATTCCAATATTGAAATGGAGAACAATGGATCATGGACTTTTTTTTATTAGAAGATCAGGATAATTATTTAAATATATGGATAAGTTTGAAGTTTCTCTGAGATGTTGAAATGAATATGTCTTATAAATAGTTGGATATAAGTGCTGGATTTTGATATTATAGAAAGTTTCATGGCTGCAATATACATTTCAGAGAGGGCTGTATGTAGAAACTTACTGAAACTCTGGGAGGAGGGTGAGATTTCCTACCAAGAAATTGTAGCACCGAAGTAAAAGTCCTGAGTAGCTCTAATACTTAGTAGAAACCATGCTGTATTCCCAGGGAGGTCAAAGTACTTCAAAGAGCAAATTTATCCTGAAGAAACTCTGTTCCAATGAAAATACTCATATACTTTACACCTCTCTTTTTTTTTTTTTTTTTTTTTTTTTCTTTTTGACACAGAGTTTGGCTCTTGGTAGCCCAGGCTGGAGTGCAATGGCACAATCTCAGCTCACTGCAATCTCCGCCTCCCGGGTTCAAGTGATTCTCCCTGCCTTAGCCTCCCGAGTAGCTGGGATTACAGGTACACTCCACCATGCCCAGTTAATTTTTGTAGTAATGGGGTTTCACCATGTTGGCCAGGATGGCCTCGAACTCATGATCTCTGGTGATCCACCCACCTCAGTCTCCCAAATTACCGGGATTACAGGCCTCAGTCACCGTGCCAGGCTCCTATTTTACATCTTTATTCACTACAGTAGGTTCAGGTGAAGAAAGAAAGGCTGAAATCATAACAAGAAAGAGAAAAAGAAATCCTATTTAATATTTTTAGTCTACCTGATTATTCATAAAAAATCCTTATCAATGTCAAATTTACAGTATATTATTCAACTAATGCTAATGTTGCTGATTTCTGCTCTTAAAAATAACAGATCGTGACAAAAATGTAACCGCAATTTTTCAAGAGGAAGAAATCAACAGCTTTTATTTCAGCTTTGATAGTTTTTTAATTTCCCTCTGATTCTCTTTACCTCGTTTAACTATGAGAAATTCATTCACTGATGATTTATTTAAAAGGAAGAGACCCATGATCGCTCTGCATTAGTATTTCTTAAGCACACTTTCACTCTGCTTCCTTGTACACTAGAAAACCGTAAAAGTGACTCTTGCTTAGATTTACCTTAAAAAACAGAAATAAAAATGTTAAATGTCAATACAGCACAGTGAAGCCTGATGAAGTATTATTAAATTTTTGAATATTCTTAATAACTGGAAGTCTCAAAAATAAGTATTATGATAAGTTGGACTATAAATTCTTGCATTTCACTTATTTATACAAAAAATAAGCTTTATAGAAAATGGGCTACGTGGATGAATACATTTTATCTTTCTAAAAAGTTCAATAGATCTACAGTAATGTAGAATCCACTTTATATATGAAAAAGACTAATGCAATATAAACAATTTTGTGTCAATTACATACAAGTAAAATTCATGCAACCAAGAAAGCTACCAACATTTCTTTTAGAATAAAGCATGGTACAAATAAAAAACAATGAATAAACCAATTAACTTAAAATGTTAATTCTAATAAGTAGTACCTAATGGCACTATATCCAGAGCATATACTACAGGCAGAAAGATGATACATTTTTTTTCTCTCTTTTTTTTTTTTTTTTAATGAATGAGAGGTTCTTAGGTTGCCCAGGTTGGTTGGCCTCGAACGCATATTCCTCAGCTCCTCAAGTACCAGGACAACTGTCCATTCAAATTTTAAACAAGTTTATAACCTAATTCTTTCAAGGTTGTGAAAGACAATAGAACCTTCACCCAATTTTTTAATTTATTGCACTTTCTTCTCACCTAGCAATGTCCGATGCTGTTGCTTGGAAGCCCAGGATCTCCCAAACGTCCATATTAGAGTTACATCCATTCCTCAGCGTTTGGCTTAAAAATCTTCTTCCGTGGTGAGGTTTTCATTAATGTTCCCTAGCGCCATCATTACATCCTCTCTGTTTCAAAATACATTTACTAAGTACTTAATTTTAACTTCTATCCAAGTTTGTTTATTCTCAAAATATTGATAGGAAGACTATTCTGGGCAAGTGTGTAGACAAGTTTCTTGACACAAAGATGAATTCAGCTCCACACAAGCTCATACTTCAGGACATAGTACGTGTATATGTAAAGCCTATTGCTATGATAAAGGTGCTTACATGTGTGGCACAGAGGAGAAAATAGCTAACTTCTGGGAATAAAGGCATAAGTTGTTTAAATCATGTCCACAAAGGAATGTCTACAAATGAGTGAACTCCTTAAATGGGAATAAGAGCATTATATGACGTTAAATTGCAAATTGTGAAAAGCAGCATTCAAGAGTCTTTAAACTAAAGCAATAAAATGTATTAAAATGTTGCCTGTTTACATATATTAACACCATTTATAATTATTCTACACTATTTTCTGTTTTCAAGGGATAAAAAGCATGGACAATACATTTCCCAGTCTCCATGGCAAGCAGGGTTCATTTGGGTAACTTCAATAGGAGAAGCCTAGGAAAACTTGACAAATGGGACTGGAATTATTACTCCTTAAAAAAGAAAGGCATTTGACCAGTCTGCATAACATAATGAGGCCCTGTTTCTACAAAGAAATTAAATAAAAATCAACTGGGCATGGTGGCATGTGCCTGTAGTCCCAGCTATTTGGGAGGCTGAGGCAGGAGGATCATTTCAGCCCAGGAGGTTGAGGCTGCAGTGAGCCATAATTGTGCCACTGCACTCCAGCTTGGGTGACAAAGCTAGAACCTGTCTCAAAAAACAAAATAACGGAATAAAATAAACAAGATAAAATAAATAACTAGAAAGGCATGTGGGCTGTGGGAGAAGACAAATGTAAACTTTTGCAGTGACCTGCACACCTCCTCATAGATTATTGCTTAGAGTGACTGAAGTAATTGGTAGTAGATTCATGCAATCCCTGTACTTCATAATTATAGGAATGACTGCTATTATGCCAAAACATTCATTAGCTTATATATATCTTACTCCCTGTATTAAATATCTTCCTAAAGTATGTCATTTTTTAATGAACCCAAGACAAAGAGGTATATACAAAATAGTGTGTTCATGCAACTGTATGTTCTTTCTTTTGGAGAAGCCACAGACTTTTCATGGAAAATGACAAATACGTCCCGGATTAAATGTAGTGAGGGTCTAGATGGTAAAGATTTATATAACATATTGATGGTATTTCATTTTAGACTGAAATCTGTGGGAAAGCACTAAAAATCTCTTCAACCATAACAGGTCAAGATTGATATAGATTGAGGAAGCTGGTTTTGGCAATAGTGTATAGGCTGCATTAGTTGCTCACTTATATTCTACTGCTACTAAATTTGTTAAGTGTAGTGGATCACCTAAGTTTGGAAGTTTGAGACCAGCCTGACCAACATGGAGAAACCCAGTGTCTACTAAAAATAAAAAACAATTAGCCTGGAATGGTGATAGGTGCCTGTAACCCCAGCTACTCAGGAGGCTGAGGCAGGAGAATCACTTAAATTAATTGCATACATACCAATATCCAGCGTCTACCACACTGCTGTAATCTCAAGAACAGCCAATGATTTAATTTTTGATTATTGAGTTTGTTTTTTGCTTATATATTTTTTATCCTTAATACTATGTTTTAGATTTTTAAGAAATGCTTTGTGGGTTTATTTCCAGTGGCTTCCAAGTGCATTTTAGTTCACAGAGCATAATAAATATTTCCTGGGTTTTAAAATGATTCAATTCTTCCCCAAAAGTAGACATTTGACTTTGTAATCAGTCTAGTTTGTGGAGAACAGATGTTGAATCCCAAAGAATCCTTTGCTCAAGGACAGAGTGAACTACTGCACAGTTTAAAAAAGGCAAGCTAAAGTCTGAGAGTGAGAAAAAGTATATGTGTAGATAGATAGATGATACATAGACAGATACACATATATATGAAATTGTATAAAACTCATACAGTGCTTATTTGTGCGATTTTTTTTTTCACCAGGGTCTAGATTTCCAGGGAATCAAATTTTATAACTTAAGGCTTAGAATATGGTATGTATTGTTGTTGTTTTTTCTTGATTCCTTTAAATTAGAACTTAAATTATAAGGGAGAAATTCAAAGAATCAGCTACTTTTAGAGCATTGAAACTTTTAATTTTTCTGAAATTTTTTAACCAGACCGGAATCAAATTGTTCCTCACATTTGCAGCCTAGAAGCTAAACACCAGAGCAAGAAAAAAAGCACCAATCTATACACACTTCTAATTGAAATATATAACAAATACCTAAATAATCAATTTTAAGAAGGAACACAGTCTGACGATTGAGTAAAATGCTATAACATAAGACAGTTTTCGCTTTAATTTTAATACTAAGACATGGAAATTACTGTTTCTGGATAATATTAGAGAAAAAATGAGCATAGCTTGCCAATTCCCCACCTCTCACCAGCTTACAGCTGTGTCAGAAGTAAAGGAAAAGCTGATATCATGCAAAACCTAACATTGAAAAAAGAGGGCCTAAAGGAGACAGAGCAAGATTTGCTAAAATAACCTTTTTAAATGTCTTGAGAATATTTACTTATTACATGGGGAAAAAAATGATCTTTCACTTTACAAATACATATGTAAATTGCCCTCCCAAATTAAAGATATATATTAAAGATAAACCTATACAGTCAATAGAAGAAAAACTAACACATATCTCTTTGATCTTAGTAAAGTTGAGTATATTTGTATTTTGGGGTAACAAAGCCCCCAAGAACAAAGCCAAAAAAATATATATATAATGAGAAAAAGTGATATATTTTTACTTTAACCAAAATATAAATAATATTGAAGTATTAGATATATTAGCTTGTGTTCAGGTTCAGGTAGTGAAAATAGCAAACTACATTTTCAATATCTGAACCTGAACACAATGTACATAACTAAAATGGACAAAATTCACTTTCAATCCAAATAAATCATCTAGGAAATTTAGTAGATCTATACTCAAAGCATATAAACAGGTAATTAATAGGAAGAGACAGAATTAAACCATGATTTGAAGAATAACAAGACAAAGTAAAACAACTCGACCTATAGATATATCATATTAGTGTATGAATTTGTATTTATACATTCATGTAATTTATCATAAAATATTATTTTGAATTAATTCTGAACTTATTTTAATGGTAGATTATTTACTATTTTTAAACATCCCTTTTTAAGAAATATTGAGCTATACGTTCAGCTGGAGTAAGATATGCAATTTGGTAAGATGTTTGTATTTATTTCAAGGTAAATTGTAGGTCGATCAGAATAGCATGTTTGTATATGGTTGGATATTTATGCTTTGCTCTCAGTTCTTGCATCTGAATTCAAATTGCCTTCGTTTTAACAAAAATAACAGTTAAACAACTGAAGCTGAGCATAAATTTCAAAATTTTAAAAAATACTTAGAAAATTTGGCTGTTGAGGATGATGAAAAATGGGTGTTAATTTTGCATGTATAAACATGTGAATGTAAAGCTGAACATTTTACAACCCTGACTAAATAGATTTTGCATATTATAGAAAAGGAATAAATAAATGTGCAAGTAAGCGTACAGTTGACCTTTGAACAATGCGGGTTTGAACAATGCAGATTTTCTTGTCTTGCCACTCCTGAGACAGCAAGACTAACCTCTGCTCTTTCTCCTCCTCCTCAGCCTACTCTACATGACGACAATGAGGATGAAGACTTTTATGATTATTCACTTCCACTTACTGAATAGTAAATGCACTTTCTCTTCTTTCTTATTTTCTTAATATAAGAAGGCAAAACGTTAATTTTACTCTGGCTACAAAAATTCCTGACATGCTTCAAAATAATAAGAGCCATCAGCAACAAGCCCACAGCCAACATCATAACAAATAGGCAAAAGCTGGAAACATTCCCATTGGAAATGAAACAAGGCAAGGATATCCACTCTCACCACTCTTATTCAATGCATTACAGGAAGTTCTAGCCAGATTCATTAGGCAAGATAACAAAAGCTGATAAATGGCTTCAATAAAGTTTCAGGATTAAAAAAATATATACAAGAATCAGTTGATTTCTATACACAATAATACTCAATCTGAGAGTCAAATCAAGAATGAAATCCCATTTACAATTGCCATAAAAAGAACACAGTATCTAGGAAGACATCTAATCAAGGACTCGAAAGGTCTCAGCAAGGATAACTATAAAACGCTGCTGAAAGAAATCATACATGACACGAATAGAAAAACATTTCATGCTCATGAATTGGAATGATCAATTATTAAAATGGCCGTACTTCCCAAAGTGATAGACAGATTTAACAGTATTCACATCAATTATCAATGTCATTTTTCACAGAATTAGAAAAAAATTATTCTAAAATTTAATATGGAACCAAAAAGGGCCAAATAGCTAAAGGAACTCTAAACAAAAAGAACAAAGCTGGAGACATCACCTTACCTGATTTCAAACTAAATTATAAAGCTATAGTAAACAAAACATCATGATATGAATGAAAAAACAGACAGACAAACCAATAGAACAGACTATGTAATCCAGATAAAAAGTTGCACAACTACAGTCACCTGACCTTCAACAAAGTTGACAAAAATAAGCAATGGGAAAAACACTTCCTAATTAGTAAATGGTGCTGACATAGCTATATGCAGAGGAATGACAATGACCCTCTACCTTTCATCATACCCAAATTTAACTCAATATGAATTAAATATTTAAATGTAAGACCTCAAACTATAAGAACCCTAGAAGATAACCCTGGAAACATTATTCTGGACATTGACTTTGGGAAAGAATTTGTAACTAAGACTTCAAAAGCAATTGCAATGAAAATAAAACTTGACAAGTGGGAACAAATTAAACTGCAGAGCTTCTGCACAGCAAAAGAAACTACCAACAGCATAAACAGAAAACCCCAGTATGGCAGAAAATGTTTGCAAACTATGTGTCTGATGAAGGTCTACTATCCAGAATCCATAAGGGACTTAAACAATTCAACAAGAAAAACAAATAACCCCATTAAAAAGATGGCAAAAAACATGAACAGGCACTTATCAAAAGAAGACATGCAAATGGCCAGCAAAATTATGAAAAATTCTCAGTATTACTAATCGTCATAGAAATGTAAATCAAAACCACAATGAGACACCCTCTGTATTAGTTTGTGCTCACACTGCTATAAAAAAAAAAAAAAAAACAGAGACTGGGTAATTTATAAAAGAAAGACATTTAATTGACTCACAGTTTCACATTGGTGGGGAGGCCTGCAGAAACTTACAATCATGGGCAGAAGGCAAAGGAGGAGCAGGCACCTTCCTCACAGGGTGGCAGGACAGAGTAAGTGCAAGCAGGGAAATGTCAGATGCTTATAAAACCATCAGATCTCGTGAGACTCATTCATTATCACGAGAATAGTATAGGGGAAACCACCCCCATGATCTCATTATCTCCACCTTCTCATATCAGTCAGAATGACTATCAGATGCAAGTGAGGCTGCAGAGAAAAGGTAAGGCTTATATGTTGTTATTGCAAATGTATATTAGTTCAGTCACTGTGGAAAGCAATGTGGAGATTTCTCAAAGAACTTAATACAAGACTACCATTTGACCTAGCAATGGCATTACTGGATTTATATACAAAAGAAAATATATTTATCTGCCAAAACAGACACCTACACTTGTATATTCATTCCAACACTATTCATAATGATAAAGACATGGTATCACCCTAGGTGCCATCCGTGGTAGCCTGGATGAAGAAAAAGTGACAGGTGCACACTATGGAATACTATGCAGCTACAAAAAAAGAATAAAATTATGCTCTTTGCAGCAACATGGAGCTGGAGGTCATTGTCCTAAGCGAATAAATGCGGGGAAACAGAAAGCCAAATACTACATGTTCTCATTTGTAAGTCAGAGCTAAACACTGAGTACTTACAGACATAAAAGAGGAAACAGTAGACACTAAGGACCAGCAGATGGGAGAGGGAGGAAGGAGAACAAGGGTTAAAAACCTAACTATTGGGTATTTACTATACTCACTACCTGGGTGATGAAATCAATCATATCATAAACCTCAACATCACACAGCATAGCCATGTAACAAATATGCACACATAACCCCTGAATCTGAAATAAAAGTTGACATTACAATTAAAAAATATCTTCCTCAGAAGAACCTCATGGGAATTACCATTAAAGAGCATTATACACAATTTTACAAAAAGCAAGTTAAAGTGTAATATAATTTCATAAAATATAGGTTCTTTATTTTTCTGATTGTTTTAAGGAAAATGTTTAAGAAGGGTTTCCCAGTGTCCTCTTGTACCTCCAGTTTATGCCATGTCTGACTGATTTTAAACTAAGCAATATTGATAAAACAAGCTTAATGATTCTCAGGCTAGAGAATAAAATCAGAGAACTATGTTTCTGATTATGACCCAAATATTAAGAACAATTTCTACTCTTATCAGTAACTAGTTTAGCCTTCTTTGCTCAATCTGGAAAAAAGTAGTTGAAAGTTTATGGGTTTGTGGACAAAAATTCGTCTGATCTTTACAAGTCAACAATCATCTGTGATAAATTGAAGTCTGAGATACCAATGAACATCAGCTGTGACAAGAAGCATTTCTCTCCAGGATATGCTATCCTCAAGTCTAATGAGCTTGCTTTCTTTATTCTGTTGGTCATTTTCTAACTCAGATATAAATTTCACACTTTCATTGTCCACTTTGCTTTACTCTCCTTGCTCATTATTTTCTTTTTTTCACTCAGGTTGCCTCTCATATAGCACCTTCAGCGTGGATTTCTTTGAATCTTACTTTTCCTATTTTCTCTCTTCTTTCCCACTTGTATCAATTTTTCCACAATTGCTCTCTTCAATCCTGTTTTAAATTACATTGTATATCTTCCCCTCTTTCTTAGCAGTATAGCACTAAAATTATTTGTCTTTTTATTTTCCTTGTTTTAAAATTTTGAATCGAAAATCTGTAAAGTTTTTGTTTATAATCTGTTGTGGGAAAGTATTAATTACCCAAATTGCTTTTTCATATGAATGGTGATCAACATGTTCTGCTCAGACTACTTTTTTCTGATTTAAATCCTCTTACGGAATAGCTAGGACTTGGAATAGAATGGTTTATAGCAGATCAGTTCAGTCTACATCTTTCAAGATCTCAGTTAGTTATTTGAATTATTGGAGGGAATATCTATTTCCCCAAGAGGCATATCTCAAGAGAAAGGGAAAAAGAACTTTAGGACCTCAATAAAACTGACTCAAATGAAGCACATGGTTGTGATTCCTGGTGGAAATACTATACTTGCTATAGGAAAAGAAGGTTCTACTCATGCTGAGAGAGCCCTATAAGAAGCTACTACTTACATACAGTTGACTTGGCTCAACTTCAATGTAACAGGCACCATCTAATGAGTCCCATATATTGCAGACCCTAAATTTCAACCTACAGGCTGCTATTCAGACATATTTCATTAATTAGCCAATATTAAACTTTATCACATTATATGCTAATAATTGCAATAATACTTAACAAAAAAGATAAACCATAAACTCTCAGTGGCTTGATACAGCATGTCTTGCTCATATAAAGTGGAAACTAACGAGGCAGAGTTCATGAGTCGATGACTCCCTGCTAGCTGTGAATAAAAGCACGAGGTAATTTCTATGT
This sequence comes from Sapajus apella, assembly GCF_009761245.1. NCBI lineage: Eukaryota > Metazoa > Chordata > Mammalia > Primates > Cebidae > Sapajus > Sapajus apella. Next base: position 19,238,922 of record NW_022436945.1, read on the forward strand.
GGTGGTGTCTCCATTTTTGACATGTAACTTCCTAATTCATCAACCTGGTTTGCATTAATATCCAGAAAGGGAAGGGGCAGAGTATTAAGCTTTGAATGTGAACCCACAATAATTAAATGATGTAACATTTAATAATTAAAGTATTGATTAAATTTATTAATTTAATAAATTGAAATTAAATTTATTAAATTATAAAATTTATTTATTAAATTTATTTACTTTAATAAATAATTGAATAATGTAAGTATTCAGACACACATTGCTAAATTTAACTGCAATAGAAATGGAAGCAATTTAGTCCAGCCACACCTCAAAAGAAGTGAAAGTAGACCTACTTAGCAGCTTTTTACTCTGTGCCACAATATCTTTAACCAGATATGACTGTTGGAAATGGAGAAAATTTGTTGAACTCACAGTCTTGAAAGACTATGTTTTCTATAAAATATATAGAAATGATTACATATATAAATTATATGAATTAATGACATTGGACGCATTTCATAAGATAAAGTAAATCTGGTCATTAAATTGAGTAGTGAAAATTGTAGGCAAGCAGCCAGGTAGCCAATCAGTTAATTCAACTTTTTAACATAGCATGTTTGGAAGGAAGTGTTCAATACTCGTGTGTAGCTTCCAAGGAAATTCTTCTTTAAGGACACAAACACTTTACATAAAACCCAGTATGTCTATACATGAGGAAGAAATAAAGGACTGTGACAGTTTGAGATAATGATAAAGAAATGAGGGAATACATTTAACTAAAATATTGATCTAAATATTTTTATACTATGTAATGTTTTGAATAAGCAACTGTATAATTTATTTTGTTTCATGCTTATCTTATTGCTGTAATTGACTAATCACTTTCTACTAATAGAAACTGTGAAGTTAAGATATGAGAGTAAAAACCTGTACCTTACAATCCTGTATGATAAAACTTGAGAGTAAAGTTACATAAAATAATACAAAAAATATCGTGGTAGGCAAATGCTCTCTCTGCCCTGCCACCTCCTGAAATGTCCCCCGAACTTATGAATGTGTTATATTGCAAGGCAGAAGGGGCTTCACAGATATATTTAAGGTTACAGACCTTAAAATAGAGAAATTATCCTGAATTTTCCAGCTGGGCGCACTCTATTTTCAATAGCTCTTAAAAGCCAATAATTTTCTACACTTAAAGTTAAAAAAAAAAATGTGGCAACAGAAAATGTCAGAGAGATTCAAAGACTGAGAAGGACTCCACCCACCTTTAGCACAAGGAAAAGAGTGGAATGAATTGGGGTGACCTTTAAGAACAAAAATTGACCAGTTGCTGACAGACAGCAAGAAATTAGAGACCTAGGTCCCTTAACTACAAGAAACTGAATTCAAGCAAAAACAAAAATGAGTTTGGAAGCAGAATTTTCCCTAGAGCTTCTGGGAGGAAACACAGGCTGGCCAACACCTTAATTTCTGCCTCCTGAGACGTTATGGAGACTGAACTGAGCAATGCTATACCTGGACTTCTGACCTGAAGAACTGTGACAATCATTTGTGTTGTTTTCTTCCACAAAGTTTGTGGGCATATGTTATGTGATCAATAGAAAACTTGGGCAATTATTAAATAAGAAAGAAAGGCTAACGAGGAAGATGGGTCCTGAGCTATCTAAAAGGATTGCAAATGCCCACACATGGTATGCAAAGGCCACAAACACAGCTAGCATAGTTCAGTAGAAACTTGGCAGACTTTTCAAAAATACAGTAATGTACTTTCAAACAAATTTACTTAGATATTAGAAATGCTGTTTTACTTTTCATCTGGCCTACTTCTTTTGAAAAAGAGAGAAATCAAGCAAAATTTCATCTTCTATCCCTTTGTTTACTTTCTCAACATTGGAAATCCAATCATCATTTTAAACAAGTTAATATGGCAAAATTTGGCGGATGCCAATTCTAGTTTCTTCACTCAAAATTGTTTATTTCTTTTTGTTTCAATAATAATTTTATATGTAATACATTTTTAACCTCAAAATTATATTTTTATTGATTTCTTCTGTATGTGTGTGCCTCCCTTTTGCAAAACTCTTTACCTAGTATCAAATAAATATATCTCCATTTTGATTCACTTATTTAATTTTTGTTATTACAAAAATTTCTGTCTTCTTAAATTTTTATTACTACTGTTAAAATAACTTATTGTGAGGAAATTTGACACTTGTGATAAAACGTTTTTGTATAAAACTCTGACATAGATTTTTTTAAAAATAAATAATTAATTTAACTTTAATCTTTAAAATATACAAATTATCCATTGCCATTTGAGGATTAATAGTATACAGTAGGTACTTTACCTTTCATCTGAAAAATAAACTAACAACAAAAGGAAAAGAATTAGCTTATTTTAATAAAATTAGTAGAGACTTAAAATTCTAAATACTGTATTTAAGAGAAATGAAATTTAGAAAAAAGCAGTGGAAATTTAAGAGATCTGTTATGTGAAACCATGTCTAGAAGATGGCAGAGTATGTCTTCAGAGGTATTTAGAAACAAACTTCATGGTCCATAGTACAGCCTGAGATTCAAAACCTAAACTGCTTTATTTGGAGTAGTGAGGATAGGAACATGCCTAAATCACAAAAGCACCCTTGTTCTCTTTGTTTTTGAGAGCTAAAGAGGGCAGATATAAATAAAGGTTTGGAAAAGCAGGCTGTACTTCTATAAAGCTGCCTGCCTCTGCAGCAGTGGAGCCAAAATGTGGCTTCAAATTGAAACAGCTCTCCAGTGAATATTGTTCTTAGATGGAAAAAAGTGATATCTAATTGAACTTAAACACAATTCCATTTGTGACAAACTCATGTCTCAATGATGAATGATGAAAGTGGAAACAGACTGTGACCTATATAAGGATATTACTAGAATGAAGAATATATGAAACATTTAAAAAATTGCAAGTAAATACTCCAGGAAAAAAATGAGATATGTATGTGTACATGTGTGTATGTACACACATACATGCACACACACACATGCACACACACATCTATACATCTGTGTTTATATCTATACTGTCTTATCCATAGTGTAGATAAAATTCTTGACAAAGATATTTATGAGCTAAAATGAAAAAATTGAATGAATCGATCAATTGTACAGTATATCTATAATTTAGACAGATACAACTTGTAACAGAGTGGAAGCAAGTTGATATTGCTGTAAATTATTTTTTGATAAGTGGAGCCAACTTCAATGTTATATATTATTCTGACTTTATTGTTTAAAGATGCTATTTAATTCTTACACATGATTTGAGTGAAGAGCTCTATTTTTATTATATTTCTGTTTTGAGTTAAATGAGCTATATAAATTCCTCTAATAAAAACAAAAACATATTTAGATCCTTGATATGAACTGTGCAGGGATTTGATTAATGTTGCTTATATTCCTTCATTATTGATTTTCTTTATATTATGAGAAAAAAATTCAGAAATGCAACTGATAAAACTATAACTTTGTAATATAAAAAATACTCTAACATTGCTATAGTTTTTTACTACAAGCCCTGCTTCCTCCCACCCTCCCCAAAAGCACAACAGTGTATTAAAACTAAAATAAGTATAGCTAATACCCATTAGTTTCAACCTAGTTTCACATAGTATTTAGAAACTGTCCCAGTTAAATCCATCAAAACACAAACCTTGCTAGGACAGGGGAGTTTTGTCCCTAAGGGCCCTTTCTTATAATTGCAGACCCATCAGATTTTTTAAGTTATATGGAAAGTCAATACGGAATCTCCAAGGAAGCTAGCACTTTTCCAACTTTTCTATTTCTCTGTTACCATGTTCACCTCATTTCAACTCTCATTCAAATTTTAACAACTGCAAGAGTAGGCTTATTAGGGAGCCTCTTGACATACATTTTACCTGGTAGAAGATTCCAATACCCTTAGGGACCATATCAAAAATGCCCCACTTAAAAAGAATATGCTGAAGTGCATTTGTGAACTCAGCTCCTGTGTATTCAGGAGTACAAGTCTATAATCTTCCTCAAGTGAAGCATGGCCTTTAAGCATAGTTATACTTTGTATGAAAGTCAGATGCAATTATAACAATGCATGGAAAAAAAAACCCATTGCACTTTAGGCAGCTGTTCTGATCATAGAGGTCAAAGAAATGCCAACAGACTTTCTTCCATGCCTCACCTTGAGTCAGAGCTGCATTACAACCACCCAGAAAGATTACACTCTCTAAAAAAAAAAAAAAAATAAAAAAAAAAAACTCCAAACTGTCTCTATAGAAATATACCAAACAACTTAATATCCTAATATAATTTTCTCATGATGTTAAGAGAAAAAAGGTATCTGAGTAAGAAAATGTATGGTAGCTGATTATACACTTGAATCAGAAAACACTGTTTAAATGGATAGTAAGAGATCATAATTACAAAAGAAGGAGCAAATTAGTTTATCCTCTTACAAAAGCAAGTAACAAGTATATGGCAAATTATAATCCATGAATGTTTAATTCCCCATAGGTGTTTCACTCCTGTAACATGGCAGAGGGTATATCAAAAAATGAGTTCAAAAAATGCAAATTCCCCCTTGAATGCTGAACTTCTTTGTTAGTCTGGTAAGCAGCTCTTTTTTCAGTCTTCGGCTTTTACACAAAAAAATGGTAAGGAAAACCTACCAAATTTCAATCATAATAGTCTTCAAAAATCAATCCTTTTATAGATTTTGGCTCTTTTCATCATAAAGCAGCATAATAGTTAAGTTGAAAAACTCCATTAATAATTTCAAATTGTCTATAGAAATATAAACCATGATGTTTTATAAAATGGAATGTTGTTTCTATGGTAAATATGTATATTTTCTGTCTTTTTATACTTAAGTAGTGTAAATATTATTATAATTTACTTTTTAATTTTATTAATTTTTGTGATAAAATCTTATTATATATAGATCTAGTGCCACAGTCATATATACTTATGAGAATATTTCATTATGCATATCATATATAAAGACTTATGAGAATATTTCGTTAGCATATCATAGAAATTAAATAAAATAATATATATCATGAAGATGCTATTTTTCTTTTTTAAAAAAATTCCCCTATGCAGGAAAAAAAGGAAAACACAGAGAACGCTTTCTTGAAATAAATGTCAAGAGCAGGAAAATAACCGAAGAAAAGCTATATAATAGCAATAACCACATTTCTCCTCAGGGAAAGCAAAGCAGGTACTATATTTTCAATTCACTGCCCATTCATATCTAACCCATTATCAGTGCTTTCAAATTAACTTAAAACATTCACAATAAGTAATAAATTTTGATAGGCTCCATGACGATCTTCAAATTTTGAGAATAAAATCTATAGTCCAAGCGCCTATTATAATATTTGAAACACAATAATATTTGAAACACAATATATGTAAAGAAAAAAATTTCTCTTTTTTTTTTTTTTGAGACGCTGTTTCGCTCTTGCTACCCAGGCTGGAGTGCAATGGCGCAATCTCAGCTCACCGCAACCTCCGCCTCCTGGGTTCAAGCAATTCTCCTGCCTCAGCCTCCCCAGTAGCTGGGACTACAGGCATGCACCACCATGCCCAGCTGATTTTTGTATTTTTAGTAGAGGCAGGGTTTCACCATGGTGACCACAATTGTCTCGATCTCTTGACCTCGTGATCCACCCGCCTCAGCCTCCCAAAGTGCTGGGATTATAGGCGTGAGGTAAAGAAATATTTTTAAAATTAAATGGATGGGCCTACTGATATTCTTCTACCTTCTCTAAAATTTCATTTACCATGTCTTTGTTTTAACTTTAAAAGTGGAACAAATAGTCATTTAACCATTTCTATATTTTTATGAACAATTTTTAGTTTTTGGTTTGTTTTTTGTATAGATTTCTTTGAACATTTTATACTTACCTTAGGCAATAACTTCATTCTTCCATCATTTTTACATGCCTGTTAAAAATCTGAAATTTTCAAAGAATATCCTGGGGGTACAAAGCAACTCCTCAAAATGTCTTGTTATTTTATGTATAAGTGTATATGCACATGTAAAAATGAAGATATGTTTCAAAAATATTTTTAATATGAAAATTTAAATCTCTCATTAGTTTTTACTCTATTGTAGAATGATTTCAACATTATATATGGACAACTGATAATGTCCATGATTTATTTACTTCTTAATAGAAAGCCTGTGTGGACCTTCTACAAATATTTTAGGCGTTTTTTATTATCTTTCTTAATTTCATTCTCAATATTTTTATTGATGTCTGGTGCATGCAAGTCAAGACAAATGTGAAATGTGATATAATAGAGTTACATTTCTTCCAATGCATTTTTTTTTTCAAAAAAGTGAGGTTATTGTTATAAGATTATAATTTTAAGAAGACAAAATATAATGTGTGCTGGGCACTTTCAGAGATGATTGAGGGGAATGGTGGTTGTTTAAAGAAGAATTTCACAAAAGCATCTTTTAAAGAAATTAAAAATGAAAAAAGAAAAATCCATGAACCTAAGGATATTTTTTTAAGATAACTGAAAAATGATGTAAAAACATAAAACTTGCACTGTGGCAAGAAGTGAAAAAGAGAGAGGGAATTATGAATTCTACAATAAAAGGGGAGGGACAAACTTAAAATATTAGAAGATATTCATCATGACCTCCCCTGCCCTCCACATCTCCCTTTGCCCCAGTCATCTAGTAAAAAAAACTGATCTGCTAAACTGAAGAATGTGTTTCCCGTACAAATTATACTTACAAAAGAATTTGTAGATATGAAATCATTCAAAAACCAAATATATCAAAATTATTTAAAACAGAAATTGACCAAAAAAAAAGTGAAATTAGAAGTAATTGAATTTACTAAAGAAATAGAAGAGCAAGAGAACATTATATTAAAAATAAAGACTTTGGTACTTGGTGCCCAATGAATGACTGGTTTAAATAAAAACTTCACAAGGAATATGGTAGGAAATCAGGGAAATAATCAAAAAATTAAATAGAGAAAATAAAATGCTTTAAAATTTCTTAAAAAAAACTTTTGAATGAAGGAAGAAAGACAACTAAAATTATGTACTTTCCAAAATAATAAGCTACACCAAATATTTTAGTATATAACTGAATTACTTAGAAGAGTGATAAGTCTAAATTCATTTGTAAACATTTTTACAAAAAAAAAAAGTAAAATATTTGAAATAAATTCTCAGCTCAATAAGCTAAGAAAAGAGTGAAAACATAATAAATCAAGAAAATGTAAAAAAGAAATATAAAAGATTAGGTAGAATTCAACTATGTAAGGAACACATAAATTATAAGACCTGCTTAATGGATCAATCACTACGTTTTAAAATAGTAATTAAATCAAATAGAGACTTTACCTTGTGTACTTAATGAATATGGAGAAAAGAAAAGTACAATTAACAAAATAAGGTAGGAGAAGAGGAAATGACATTTTTAAATGAAATAAAAAGAATTATTTTTCAGATATCATAAAACCTGCATAAAATAGATAATATGCTAGGAATATTGACATTATCTTATTAGAATACAAAGTTCAAACAGAATAATAGTGGAATTATGTAGTGCTTTTAAGAAACTATTTTATTAAAAACAACAATAACAAGAGCAGATGATTTCAAAATGGGATTCAAAGAATCTTCAAGGTTTTACAAAATTGTGATGGTTAATTTTATGGATCAAATTGATTGAGTCAATGATTATCCAGATATTTATTCAAATATTATTCTGGGTGTTTCTGGGAGAGTGTTTATGGAAACAATTGTCATTCAAATCAGTACACTTAGTAAAGCACCTTTCTGTCCCTATTATGGATGGGCCTCATCCAATCAACTGAGGCTTGGATAGAATAAGAAGACTGACCCTCCCTAAGATAAGTTTTTCTGCCAGCTTGCCTTCAAGCTGCGACACTGACTTTTTTTTTGCAGGAACATATGGCTTTTCTTGGGCCTTGAGCCTTTGGTCTGGATCTATAATACTGGTTCTCCTGGGTGTCTATCTTGCAAACTCACTCTATATATCTTGGGACATTTTAGCCACTGTAATTACTGTGTCAGCCAATTCCTTACAATACATTTAACAAGCATGCACACACACACACACACACACACACACACAGTTGGTTGTGTTTCTCTAGAGAATTCTAACAAATATAAGAACATAGGAAATTGAGGAAAAATTACAAAAATTATTTTTAAGAAGCAAGTAAAACCTTATCTAAATTTGATAAAAATAGTACAAAAAAAAGTAATTACTTGACATAACAATATCACTTCCCAATTGAAGGTAAAAAGACTAAATAAAATTTTAGCAAACCAAATTCAACAATTTCAAAACAGACTGACAGGGACCACAGCATGAAAATTATTATAGTTACAGATTACAACCCATAAAATCTGGTAATAATCCACAAGTCCATATTGACATAAACAGATAAATAAATAAATAACTTTACAAATCAAAGAGTCTATCAATCATCCTTACAGTAAAACGCTAAGAAATGTAAAATAAATTATAGATAGAGAAAAATCTCTATTTGTTAACCATCACAATGGTAATTAATTCAGACAAGATTCATTAATAAACATGAAAACAATTGAGTGAAAGTTTTGGGAGTAATGTGATATTTACCTAGTATCAAAAGTATCATCTTCTAAAGTGCTTATTAATTATAACAGATTAAACAGTAACTTTGAAGTGAAATCAGTAGGCAGATAAAATTTTAACCAAACAGTAGACATTAATATTCCCTGGAAAGGGATTAAGGGATGGCATATTACTCCTGCTATGACACACTGAAAAAAAATTATCATTACTTTTGTAGAATTGCTGCTAGAAATGTATATTTCTCATTAGAAGCAATTATTAGAATTTTTCCAACTGAAGGACATTCCAAAAAATAAGTTGTCTGTGGTCTCTAACAATATCAAGGTAACTGAAGACAAATACCAAGGAAATATTACAAATTATAGGTGACTGAAGTAATGTGTCAACTAAATGCAACATGTGATCCTGGTTTGGATATTAAACCAGAAAAAGAAATTTAATAAAAAGACAGACATTTTTTGAACCATTGGAAAAAATGCTAATAAGATGAATAGATTAAAAAATAGTGCCTAGTTTTTTCTAATTTCCTAATTGTTACAACTGGATTGTGGCTATATAAGCAATTGCCCTTGTTTTTACGGAATATAAATTGATATTAATTAGATCAGGTATGTAACTTACTCTCAAATAGAAATAATATCTATGAGAAATAATAAAGCAAACATAGTAAAATATTAGCATATGGGAAATCGGTGTGAAGAAAATAGAATCTCTGTACTGTGTTTGAAATTTCTCTAAAAATATGAAATTATTTTAAAATAAAGTAGGGGTCCCTTTTAATAGAGATTTTAAAAGTCTATTTTATGAGTTGATTTAAAACATGATTTACATCTTTCTGGTGTAGTATTTCGTGTTAGAGTATCTCACATTTCAGGTAGTATGGAGTGATTAACAGTGAAACATGGGATTCATATGGAATAAGCAGAAGTCCAATTTTAAAACTGAAATTTTATGACAGCCATGATAGTTGAAAATACTGGCAACAAATCAACTGGAATTAATGTTTTTGTTAAAAAAAAATAAGTTATGTAAATCCCAGTGATGACAATTTAGTAGTTAAGTTGAGGTACAATATAGAAATATAGATATAAAAGATACAAGCTACTCCCAGGGTTTTTTCACAGCTGGACATTTGTTTCTTCTCTGTGAATCTCATAAAGTGAAAAACGCTAAAAGACTGAGCACAAAGCAGTAATCTAGACTTTCATCTCACTGAGATAGTGTGCAGAAAAACAAACTGTTTTTCCTCTGTTCTTACACTACAACAGTCAACAAAGTAGATTTCTGTGATCAAACATGTGAGGACCTTTCACCATCAAGCAAGTAATTAATTTTTCAGGGGACACCAGCTGGGTATTTTCCAGTCCTATTCAATTCTGCATAGTGTGTCAGATACCACAGGCTGCAGGCTCGGTCCCGCAAAGCTGCCCCCACTTCAGGTACGAGTCCCAAGTCCAAGTAGGCTGAATTACTTTGCTAAAGTGGCTCACAGAACAAAGGGAAACACTTACTTACATTTACCAGTTTATTATATTTTAGACGATACAAATAAACAGCCAGATGATGAGACACACAGTGTGAGGTCCTGAGTACAGCAGCTTCTCTTTTTGAGTTGGAGTATTTCTGGCATGTGGATGAGTTTTTGTCCACCTTCCTGCAAGCTTTCAGAAGTTCAGCTGTCTAAAGCCTCCCTGTACCCTATTTTCTTTGGCCTTTTATGGAGAATTCAGCAGATAAGGCATGACTGAAGCGTGGATAATGGTGTAGAAATGTGACCGGAAAAAAACAGGATATCATCTAATGCTAATTGACTAGGTAGGGAAAGACAGCAAGGCCTGTCCAGATTCTTCGAGACCTCTCTGTACAGCATTCTTTCCTCCCAGATATTGCTACAGGAGCTAAAGAAATTATTTAGGCAGGTAGTGAGGGCAACTGAATTCTTGGCAGAACTTCCCTTTGAAAAAAAAGCAGCTATCCCAAATCATTTCTTTTCTAACGCAGAGTAGCCTGAAAAGTTGAGTTGCAAGCATAGATAAGCAAGCTGGAAGCTTGCCACTGGGAAATGCCGGCAACTGTACCAATAGAAAAGGGATACCAGGAGGCCAGGCAGATCCAATATGGGGGCTGCATCTTCATTTTTTTTTTTTTCTGAGACAGAGTCTCAAGTCTTGCTCTGTTGCCCGGGCTGGAGTGCAGTGGCCGATCTCGGTTCGGTTCTTGGTTCACTGCAAACTCTGCCGCCTGCTTTCCCGCTTTTGTTTTATTACCATGTTTACAGAAAAGGAGTGGGCGACATGGCACTGCCCTGATAGAGGAACCTCCTGCATAATAAAAGATTAGGATGGGCACAGGCCAGAAATCTGCACCCTATGCAAATGACACACCTGGTCCAACCAATCTTTTGTGCCCTATGTAAATCGGACACCTCTTCCTCACCAGGCATCTACCCTTGCAATTCACCACAGATCCAGCAACCCATTTTTCTGGGACACCTCTCTGCAGCAGAGAGCCCTTCTCATTCTTGTGTCTTTTAAACCTCTGCTCTCAACTTCACTCTTTGTGCCTTCAATGTCCTAGTTTTCTATAGCCATGAGACAATGAACTTCAGGGATTAGTCCAGACAATGAGGCCATTTCACTATGGGGTGAGACCCCTTCTGAAGTGAGGGTCTTATGACTCACAATCAGAGAAGGTAAATCAAATAATTTCTTTATGGCAAGTCCAAAAGGCAAGGGAAGATTAGAACGCTGCCTTGGAAAGAAAAAGGAGCAAGTAAAAAGGGAACAGAAGTTAGGAGAGAAAGAGAGAGTCTGTTTTCTGAGGCCTGCTTCTGTGTCTAAAGCACTCCAACGTTATAACTAAGCACTGTCATTCACCTTTATTGCTCTGAAGCTGTCCTGAAGATGTTTCAGGAACTGAAGGCAAGGGCCAAATACATTAACAGAAGCAAAGATATGCTTACTGTTTTAGTCACTTAGGAAATACAGAGGACTACAGTAGTTATGAGACTGGAGGTGTGGGTGAGACAGAGGGGTGCTTCTGGAGTACTCATCATGTATCACGTTTTAATCTGAGTGGTTGTTCTGTTGGCATATTTACTTTGTAAAAATTAATTGATCTGTATACTTAAGATTTGCTACTTGTGTACTTCAAGAGGAATGTGAAAACAAATGAAACAAACTACTATTTCCCATCTAGACTACTGTAAAAAGCATTAATGTGCTAAAGCTTAATAAAATTAATAAAGGCTCTGTGATTAACATACACAGAGTTTACAGTATAATCCGTTAAATAGATATTTGATTATTAACAAAGATATAATATTCAAAAGTAGCCTTTCCATCAACATAGTAGAGAATAGGAGACAAGATAAATGATTGAAAAAAGGTATACCTCAAAGAATCAATTTATCTAGATAGACTTGTCAAATTATATATTTTTTTTAAATGAGAAGGACAGGAATAAATACCAAAATCAAAAGGTAGCTTGTGAATATTACATGCTTCCTCAAATCAAATGTAGACTGCCTTATCTTGGCTTTTGGCATGTATACAGTTTTTCAAATCTTCATTGACTTTTCTATTAGCATCCTTACTGAGCACATATGCACATCCTACACCCCTTTAATATGGTTTGGTAAAGAAGTAATTTCAAATATCTAACAACAGCCAGGCATGAGCCAATCAGAATACATACCAGCCATAACAAACTGACACATCCCGGCAGAAGTATCCTGGCTAAACAGCAGCCTGGCCAAATGTCATGCTAACATGCATACAAAAATAAATATTGATCCTGTAATCTAAATCTAAAGATCACTAATTTACAATAATAACCCAAGGAATTATGAATTCCTCTTTAAAAAAATTAAAATAGGCCAGGCACTTTGGCTCAAGCCTGTCATCCCAGCACTTTGGGAGGCTGAGGTGGGTAGATCACGAGGTCAAGAGATCAAGACCATCCTGGCCAACATCGTGAAATCCTGTCTCTACTAAAAATACAAAAAAAAAAAAAAAATTAGCTGGGCGTGGTGGTGTGTGTCTCTAGTCCCAGCTATCTGGGAGACTGAGGCAAGAGAATTGCTTGGACCCAGGAGTAGGAGGTTGCAGTGAGCTAAGATCGAGCCACTGCGCTCCAGCCTGGGGCCTGGATCGAGACTCTGTCTCAAAAAAAAAAAATTAAAATAGTGCTTCCATATGTAAATGTGTCATATTTGAGCAACATTCAAAGATTTTAACCTGAGCATGTATTATCTCAAATTTTGCTGTAATAGATGACTTAAATAAGCCTTTTCATTTAGATTTAAGGTAAGAAGAGTTCCCATTTGTATATTTTCATTTTAAATGCTTTTATAACCCCAAAATCATTCCAATATTCTTCAATACAATATGTTTAAGTGTTGAAAAGTTTCAGAAAAGTAAAATATCTTGGCATATGTTACCTCTTAATTCAAATTATAATCTGCTTATTCAGGTAAATGGACTCACCTAATACAATGAATAAATAATGGCCACCACTTCAGTAATCCACTTCATAGTTTTCCAGTGCAATTTGCTTTTCTCCAGTCTGACTAGCAGGAAACTTTGAAGTTTTCTTATTTGTCACATGAATTTGATCAAGATTTGGCTAAAATTGCTCACTCAAATTTTGATATTTCTGTGCATCTTTTTAAGGAACTCTTCCTCATGCTGTCAGTTAGTGTTCAGGGGAGGGATAAAAAACTGTCTTTAAAGAGGAATTAATTTTGAATTTGTGCAATACACGTCCACTCTATTACTCCTTTTTCTGTGCCTGTCCATTGACACATGCTTAAGTGACTTCCAGAAATATTGAATGCTCAGGTTTCAGAATTTCTGTATGGGTGGATTTATTTTTATTAAGTTGAAACTTTATAATAATACAGTATTAAAACAAAGTACGGCTGTACACATCCTAAAAAATTTCATAAAATATTCTTAAAAATGTAACACTATTATGTGGGATGGTCTTATAAAGCAGTATAACACCCTATAAAGTATAAAAATAGTATATAAATCTAATTATATATTTTAACAATTCTAATAGCAATCCAATTTCTAGATGTTGTAAATATTTAGCAATTAAATGATAATAATATAGTTTTCACCACCTTAGAATTTCAGAGGACTTTGTGTACTTCTGTGGATGGCCTGAATCTCATTGAAAAGTTGCTATAAGGAAGATTGAGTTTGAGTAAATATGTCATTATTTCCTTTGATAAATTTTAGTAAAACAAACAATTATAATAAGAAAGACTCTATAAACGATGTACCACAGTAATGTCGATAGAGCTATAGAGTCAATCAGATATCCTGATAAGGAAAGGTTTCGGATTGATCATCATTTTTCTTTTTTCTTGTATTTATTTAGCAGCAAGAAAATTTAAAGAATTGAATATAGTTTTAGGGTTCATAAGTTTAAAAAGGAAAAACTCCCCTCTTTCAACTACTATGCAATATAATTGAAGATAGAAGTTTTCAACATAAGATAAAATAAAGTTAACTAAGATAAAAATCTTTTTTAAATGGCATTTTTGAGACTTTGGTGACTACATATGTCCTGGATTCATTAATTTATACAAATTATATTTATTAAGAACTTATCAGGTACTGTACACCAAAGACAGAGATGAATGTTTTTTACTTTAAGGAGATTATTGAAAAGCAAAAAAAACCCAAAAAAACAAAACAAAAAAACCTGGCCATTATCATTTTAGAAAGCAAGTATCTTATGTGGGAATACACTATTGCTTTATATTACTAAGCAAGAATGCAAAAAGTGAAATACGATGTTGTGATGCTTAGTTTTAAGTGTCAGTTTGACTGGATTAAAGAATACCTGGATGAGGGTGTTTGCAGAATTTAGTACATGAGTCTGAGTGGACTAGGCAGGGAAGATACACCCTTAATGTTGGTGGGACCTGATAGCACAGAAAAGGGGAATTGTTCTTTCTCTCTGTAGGCTGGTATATACTCTTCTTTCCCTGACTTTTTGAGAACTCCAGACTCTCTGGCCTTTGGATTCCAGGACTTGCATCAGTGGCCTCCCAGGTTCTTGGGCGTTTAGCCTCAAAATGAGAGTTACATCATTAGCTTCCTTGGTTCTGAAGTCTTCAGACTTGGACTGAATCATGCTACCAGCACCCTAAGGTCTCTAGATTGCAGAGTCTGTTTTGGGGCTCTGCCTCCATAATCGTGTGAGTCAATTCTCCTACAAATATGCCTTCTCATCTATCTATTCATCTAACTACCTACCTATCTATCCTATTGGTTCTATCTCGTTGGAGAATCCTAATACATAAGTCAAAAAAATGTTAAAATAGCTTGATATTGTATTGATTGATTCAAGCATTTAACAAGTATGTATTTATCACCTCCAAGCATGGTGTGCGATATGTCAGACTGGCCAATTAAAGAAATACGGAAGAGTTATTTTTCTTTCCAGCAGATTTCAAGTTAGACATTGAATTGCATTGCAATAGGCTAATAACCTCAGGGCTAGAAATTTCTACCAATTATCTAATAGAATAATCTTTCTTTGGATTCTAGTAGGGTTGATGTGTAATGGGATGCTGGACTTCTCCCAAGAAGGCCCAGCTCTTGTTCTTTCACACTTGTGTTTCTCTGGATATTCTTTATGTGGCTGGTTCACATGCACTCCTTTCTGAGAGGGCACTATTATTCATCATCTTCACCTCTCTTCTGTCCTGAAAAGTCTTCTGACAGACAGCCTGAGATAGCTCTGTTTACCGACATGTGATACAAGCTCATTCTCTATCACAGGTTGAATAGCTATGGAATGGCATTGTTACTGTTAGTTTGATGCCAAAGTCATTGCATTTTTTGCCATTAAAAGTAATGGCGAAAAGCTCAATGACTTTTGCTCCAACCTAATAAAAAGCAGGGCGGTCCAAGATTCTTATGTTTATTTCATACAAAGGACAGAAAATTAGAAATTTCACTTTGCTTTGTTACTAGTGTTTAAAATATCTTTAGGCCCTGAGAAAAATTTGCTTAGTGCTTCAGCCTAGTAAGATTTGGGGCTCATTTTATCACTATAGTATGATTTACATCTGTCTACAGTATGAATATCCTGATATTTAACATTTTATGCCAGTCATCCTAATGAGTTTGTGCCAATTGGAAGTATACGGCAGCATACTATATTCCATCTGTCTAAAGATTCAGCAAAAATGTAAATAAGATAGATAAATAGATGACAGATAAAAGTTGGATGTATTTTAATTAGAACATAAACATGTTTTTCATAAGAATTAAAGATCTTCTATAATGGTCAAGCAAGAAAAAGAAAGCTACATTTACTTTTTGTTTCAATTCCTGACTTTTTGAAGAGTAAAAATCTTTTCTTTTTCCTTCAGAATGTAGTTCAATGCCAGAACTGTGATTAGAAAATGACAGCAGTAAAGTAAGAAAATTAAGTCTCTGAGGAACAGAATGGCAAAGTTCTTTGATAATTAAAACCAAAACATTTTCTAGTGGCCAATTCAAATCCAGCAGATTTTAGTAGAGGCCAAAAGTGCTTGGTTTGATGGATGTTCAATATAATTTGTGAAACAAAGACAAAGGATTGAGTCTTGGGTCTTCGGCGATCCTTTCTTCAAATCTACAAGCAATTGGCAAACTCATTACTTTGCTCTAATTAAGCTGGCGAGGATTAAAATAGAAAAAAGAGCGTTACCTATTGGCTTTAGAACAAAAGGGGATCGTTAGAAAAGTATTAGCTCTTCCACTCTTCTTTTTATTTTCCTCCAGGAGAAATTTGGCCTATTAATTTTGAAACTAAACTATCTTATGGGCACCATAACGTAACAGAACAAATGCTACCGCTGACATCTCCCCAGGTATTATGTTGCTATTAATATAAACACTTCATTCCCAATCTCACAGCTAGTTATTAATTCCATGGGTTGGAAATGCCATTGGTATAATTTCAGTCAAGATGGTGTTGAAGTTGATGTTTTGAAGCCTTCCCTTGGCTCCACACATATAGCCATGAGAGAAAAAATAAAATAATGAGAGATACATTATAATAAAATATAATTAAAAGGAGTAGCCTTTCTCTTGAATAAGAACAAAAGAAGGAAAAAATGAACAGACACAAATGCTGATCAGGAATGATGACATATGTTTTATTGATTCTTGTTTCAGAAGCAGCTCAGGAAGCTGGGAGGTTGGCTCATATGAGTAATAGAAAAAAAGAAAAAAGGTGTAAGAGGTCTTTTATGTATTATGGTTTTAATTTGGGATCCTCTTTGTTTTTGTATGTGAATTAATTTAAAAATTTGTTACAGAACGTTGATGCTAAGCCTTATATATGAAAGAAAGCCAGAGAACACAATTACAAATCAGGGGCCTGGATTTCAACCAAGATTGGATTACTTCTCTGATTTCCCTGCTATAATCATTTACAAGATATTCTGAGATGCCATTATAAGACCCAGCAATAGTAGACAGAGCCCACCAATGCCAGGTAAGAGAAAACTGCCAACATTTTAGGAAGTGTGAAATCCCAGCAACTATTCATGAGAAACAAAGGTGGGGGAAGAAAGAGAAAGACAAACAGACAAATATGTATAGAGATAAATCACAACTCAAATAAAGAAAACATCACTAAGAAGACTGCCTAATACATTTAAAACCTAAGAATTAAATTCAGTACTCTCAAAATTAAGATACTAAAATAATCAAATGGGACTTGAATATAAATGTCAAATGATATAGCAAAAAGTCAGATAATAGAATATTTTCATAAAATAGAGTAGTTTAAATAAAAACAGAATAAAATAAATAAAAGATATCCTTACATGAGCAGGGAGGATCACTAATCCAAATCCAATTTTTAAAAATACATAGGCATAAAAAATTAGAAATACAAAAGTGGCTGACTGGAAACCAACACTGTCCTAAAGTGGATTGAATAATTAGCTGATAGTGACCTGGATTGGGGGATGCCAGCATTGGGTGGAAAGGGGGCATTGATATCCAAGTTTTTCATCTTAAAAGGACACTAGATAGATTACTACTAAGTGTTCTTCTTTCTTTAACACTTAGTAAATCTGTTAACATAATAATCATTCACTATTGAAATACTTTTAAGAAAGCAAAGGAAGGATAAAGCAAATAGAGCCATTTCAGATAGAAAAGACATAAATACTTAGCATAATAGCAACATCAATACATTCTCAAATTAGTGTAGCGAAAAATATTTAAAGGAAAATTCACTGTGCGGCTATATGGTCTCTTTGATCAGATGAAGATTTAATAAAGAGTTCGAAAAACACCATAATTGTTTGTATTACATGAAAGATGTATTTCCATTATACATTCCAACTGAAAAACAAATGAAAAGAAAAAGAGAAGCACTTGGAAATCAATGGGGTGGATATATTTATAAATGGATATACAAGGAAGATAAAAAATGAAGTATGAGAGGAGAAAGAAAGGAAATGAGAATTTCAGGGAACAATAAAAGCACTCTGTCTTAAAACATTGTTTAGTGTAGTAACAATTAGCTTAGCAATAAAATATTTTGTAAATGTGTTAGTTTGCACTTAGAAATAGGAAAACATGTCATTAAATATTGATTTTTTTTCTTGTCATTTAACAGAAAGAAAATAGTGCCCCTTTTAACTAGGAGCTCATTCATTTCAGTGATGGCTTTAATGATGGTTAATCATGATAATGGCAGTGACTGATGTAACCACTCTGATTAGCTCAGGCTTGTTTTTGTGTATATTTAAAGCAAAAGACAGGTTTTTCCAGAGACTTCAATTCTTTCTGCTGTGGTTCATCCCCTAAATTAAAATGCAACATTTAAAACACACAGTTAAGCTTTTGCATTCTGTAAGACATACCTACTTATCAAAGGACATAGCCTTTCAGGATGTGAAATACATTGTTGTGAGCCAGAAAGACCCATGATTATTAGTGAATTATAAGATTTCTCAAAAAATCTACTTTTACCAACATAATCCGATGTGCTTCTAACTTCTCACCAAACACAGAAAATTGATGGCAGAAGAGGTGAGGGAGGGGATATAAAATGGGGGATAAGAAAGTATTGTCTCTAATTAGTTATGTCTATATGGTGATTGCCTTTTGTAATGTTTTCCATCAACTCAAAGCAAAAACAAGACTGAATAATCAGGCATTTTAAAGAGAAAACTATAAAAATCTAGAATATCTAAATAATTGAAACATATAAAACCCCAGTAATCAGTAGAAGCTACATGTCTATTAAAGCTGTTTCCATAAACACTAAAAAAAAAGTAGTGTCTACTTATAAATTGTTTTATTTTATTTTATTTTTTGAGACAGTGTCTCAAAAAGTCTCACAGTGGCACAATCTGGGCTCACTGCAACTTCTGCCTCCTGGGTTCAAGTGACTTTTGTACCTCAGCATTCTGAGTAGCTGGGACTACAGACCCAGGCCACCACGCCTGGCTAATTTTATGTATTTAGTAGAAACTGGGTTTCACCATGTTGTCCAGGCTTGTCGCAAACTCCTGGACTCAAGTGATCCGCCCGCATCAACCTGCCAAAGCGCTGGGGTTCCAGTCATAAGCCACCATGCCCAGCCTCGTCCATCTTTCTTCTATTAAAAAAAATTGACTTTATTTATGATTTCAGTGCAGAGATTTTAAAGTTGTATTTGCATAGTTACTTCCTCAAATTATATCTTTATAAAGGGCATCAGAAGCCTGAAATACCCTGTGACTCGTACATTTGATTTTGTTTTATATAGTTATTCATAGTTTAGAATATAGGAGAAAACACAAAGATCATTTATCATTGAAGAAGATAATATCTGTAAATATTTTACTTCTATGGTATAAATTCTCATGATGTGAACAACTAATATTACTTCTGCATTAAATTTTCATCTTACAGTTTTTCTTTCTCTACCCTATGCCGAATGAGACTAAAATGGACAATTTGTCTCTGGACATCCTCTTCTCGCTAGCATGAGTGACTGAATCTGTAGTAACAGACAGTCTCATTTTACCTCTAGGATGAGTATTAGGAAACTATCACATGAAAATATAAATAGAGGAGTTATGTACAACCAGAGATAAATGTTTAATTAATTAAAGCTGTTCTTGGTATTTGGCATATTTTTGAAAATAATTCTCTTCAAAGTAACTTCTCTGTTTTCACACCAACTCTGTCTTGAAAAATCTCTGTTTGTGCCAGAACTGTAGCATAACTAGAATGTTCTCATCTATTTCACATATGGTTATAGAGTTAAGAGAATTTTTAAAGTCTTTGAAAGGAAAATGTGGCTAAATGCTAGGATGCCACTTTTAGTTCCTAGGAACATGTATAAACAAATTTCTGAATTTTTTTTTTAATTTCCATTCTTTCTTCTGCCAATTTCTCAGCAAATATTTTACTTAGGTTTTGAACTACGAATTAGCTATCCAAGTAACTTATACCTGGAAAACAAAGTACTTTCTATTAAATAAAATACTAGATAGTGTTTTTGAGTTCTGATGAATATATGTGATCTATTGCCATTACATATATTTCCAAATGATTTTGGCAGTAATAACAATGCTCAACATATTCTTAACCACAGTCAATCAAAAGATAATTTCTTTATACTTAAAAACATATTAAAATATTTTGCCCTTATTTTGTATTCTCCCATATATTTAGAATTTCCCCATCAGCTCGCAAAATGCAATATAAAACGATGGCACTCCTATTTTAATTTCTTATTCTGCATAATATTATGCTTTTGATGTCTGTGACTCTGTGACCTGATGGCAAATGTTATTTCATATGTGCAATATATTTTTGATAACAAATATCAAAATATCTACCATTAGGAAGATTAAAATAAAGGTAGCAGAAAAGCTTCAATAACAGGGAAAAAACCTTCTCATATACAAACAATTCAAGAGGGAATAAAAATACAGAAAAAAAAGTCTTGGTATTAAATTTACAATACGTGAGAATAATGTGAATATTATGTGAAATATGCCTAAAACAACATCATTCATCAAGTGATATAAGAAATAGATGGAATCTAATTTCATATTGGGCAGCAAAGTAGTTTCATAAACATGAAGAGTTGAGATAAAACTCAGACATGAAGAGGAAAGATGTGGGCCAAATGAAAAGCTTTGGAACACAAACGGGCAAGATATAGGTTGTCTGTGAGTAAGGGTGGAGGCGCTACACAAAGAATGGAGCCAGAAGGTGAACAGCTTTGATGGCCACAGTTAGCTGCTAGTATTTGATCCTAGTGCCATCGGGAAGCAATAAAAGCCTGAGTGAAGAAATACTTGTTTAAAGCCACTAGAATTGAAAGGGGTTTAGATGTTGGAGAGAAAATATTTTAGATTGGTCATGTTTGAACTGATCAGCAGCAGGAGCAGGGTTTAGAAGTGGAAGTAAAATAGTAATTTAGAACAGAAATCAAAATATAAATATTTTACATATGCATATGGATATATGCAATATATTAGTATGTATGAATATATATATATGTATATATATATATATAGTAACACTTTGCTTTTTGAGCATTACGGATATTGCATTTTTTTTTTAACCAATTCAAGGTTTGCATCAAACAAGTCTACCAGTGCTATTTTTCCAACAGCATGTGGACACTGGATGTCTTCTTGTTACATTTTGGTAATTCTCACAATATTTCAATCTTTTAAATTATGATACCTGTTGTGTGGATTTGCAATCAGTGATTTTGATATTACTATCTACATTGTTTTTGGGTGCCAAATACCATGACCATATAATAGTTCAAACCTAGTCAATAAATGTGCATGTTCTGATTGCTCCACTGACCGGCCATTTCCCATACCTCTCTCCTTCTCCTTGGGCCTCCCTATTTTTGAGACTCAACAATATTGAAATTGGCCCAGTTAAAAACTTTACAATGCCCTGCAAGTATTCAACTGCAAGGAAGAGCCACTTGTCTTTCACTTTAAATCAGAAGCTTGAAATGATTACACTTAGTGAGGAAAGCATTTTAGAAGTGGAGATAGGCTGAAAGGTAGGCATCTTGCACCAGCTTGACAAAATGTAAATACAAAGGAAAAGTTCTTGAAGGAAATTAGAAGTACTACTTCAGTAAACACACAAAAGATAAGAAAGTGAAGCAGCCTTATTGCTGGTATGGAGAAAGTGGTTTGGATAGAACATCAAACCAGCCACGACATTCCCTTAAGCCAAAGCCCAATCAGGGCAAAGTCCTAACTCCCTTCAATTCTGTGAAGGCTGAGAGAGGTGAGCAAACTTCAGAAGATGAATTTGAAGCCAACAGAAGTTGGTTTGTGAGGTTTAAGGAAAGAAGCTGTCTAAAGAACATAAAAGTGCAAGGCAAAGGAGCAAGTGCTGTTGTGAAGCTGGAACAACTCAGCCAGAAGATCAACTAACATAACTAATGAAGGCAGCTACATTATACCACGTATTTTCAGTGTAGAGAAAACAAGCTTGTGATGGAAGAATATAGTATCTAGAACTTTGATAGCTAAAAAGGAGAAGTCAATGCTTGGCTTCATAACTTCAATGGACAGGCTGACTCTCTCACTAGGAGCTAATATAGTTGATGACTTTATGTTGAAGCCAATAATCATTTACCATTTCTAAAATCCTAAGACCCTTAAATATTGGGATTAATTTACTCTGCCTATGGGCTATAAATGGAACAACAAAGTCTGGGTAACATCACATCTATGTATAGCACAGTTTACTGAATATTTGAAACCCTTAATTGAGAACAAATGCTTCAGAAAATAGATTCCTTTCAAAGCATTACTTCTCATTGACAATCTACCTTGACACCTAAGAGCTCTGATGGAGATGTACCAAGAGATTAATCCCTGCTAACACAACATCAACTCTGCATTCAAGAATCAAAGGGTCATTTTAACATTTTAAGTTTTACTGTTTAAGGAATATATGCTGTAGTGCTGTATGTGTCATAGTGATTTCTCTAATGGACCTGAGTAAGATGAAA
The DNA here is from genome assembly GCF_009761245.1 of Sapajus apella. NCBI lineage: Eukaryota > Metazoa > Chordata > Mammalia > Primates > Cebidae > Sapajus > Sapajus apella. The sequence goes on from NW_022436945.1 coordinate 19,261,561, forward strand.
GGAAAACTTTCTGAAAAATATTCACCATTCTAGATGCCACAAGAACATTTGGAATTCATGGTAGTAGATCAAAATATCAATATTAACAGTCTTATAGAAGAAGTTAATTCTAACTCTCATGGATGACTTTGAGAGGTTCCCTACTTCAAAGGAAAAAGCAACTGCAGATGTGATGGAAATAGCAAGAGAACTAGAATGAGAAGTGCAACCTAAAGGTATGGCTGAATTCCTTTGATCTCATAATCAAATTTATACAGAGCTGATTATTATGGATGAACAAAACAAATGGCTTCTTGATATGCAATATACTCCTGATGAAAATACTGTGAAGATCATTGAAATTACAACAAATATTTGGTATATTACATAAACAGTTGATAAAGCAATGACAGGATTTGAGAAGATTGACTCCAATTTTGAAAGAAGTTTTACTATTGATAAAATGCTCTTAAACAGCATTGTATGGTACAGAGAAATGTTTCATGGAGGAATAATCAGTCAACGTGGCAAGCTTCAATGTTGTCTTACTTTAAGAAATTACCACACAACTCCAGCCTTCAACAACCACCGCCCCAATCTGTCAGCAGCCATCAGCATTGAGACAAGACTCTACACTCTTAAGAGATTAGAACTCACTGAAGGCTCAGGTGACCATTAACACTTTTTAACAACAAGTACTCTTTAATTAAGGTATGCGCATTTTTAGACATAATGCTATTGCACACTTTACAAACAACAGCATTGTGTAAACATAACTTTTATGTGCACTGGGAAGTCAAAAAGTTGTGCAACTTGCTTTATGGGAACATTAGCTTCATTCTGGTAGTCAGAACTGAACCCACAATATCTTCAAGGTATACTTGTAGTTAAAAGAAATCCTGGACAACATTTTATGGAGTAAAAATAATAATAGAAAAAAGAACATCCGATTTAAGTTATATACATTGTTACATATACATGTATATTGCTACTTACAATAGTTATGCAAGGCTGAATGTTGCAGGAAAGAAATGAATGGGATTTTCTTTGCTATTCCTAATTATGAGCCCCAATTCTTTCCTTTAATATTTCTTTTAATTTATACAAATTAATTAATATTTCTCAATCTGAGTGATCTGATCTGTTAAACATGTGTGCTATTGTTGATACTACATGTATTAATGTGTTATTGTAAGATACTGAGAGCTGAATTTAATATTTTCTACATAAAAATAATATTATAAATATTAACAATTGCTTAAAAGACTTTTAAATTCAGGTGAACATCAGTAAGAAACTAGGAGATGGTGTGGGAAATTAGCAAATTTTAAAAATGCTTTGAAGAAAAAAAGGCCATTATTTCATACCTTTAATAAATGTTCTCCTGATTATGTTCATTTTAATATTTTGTCTTTTTTCTCCCATGTTTTAAGGAGCCAGAAAATAATAATCTCTCTTAATATAGTAAGATACGTATTTCAGAAGGCCCTGACTTTTTGTACTAAGTCGCAGTTTGGTATGAGCAAATGAACTGTGTTCTACTTTATATGCTTGTGAGTCATTGGCTTAATGGGCTTATTTCCATACCATTATAATCATCAGCTTATAATGAACCAGTCTATAATGAACCAGAATGAGAGAGCAAATACATAGTTTGCATGGGTGCATTTATCTTAATCATTAAATTGTTATAACTAGATCATTTAACATGGATGTATTTTCTGCCTCAACCTTAATTGAGGGAAAATGGTTCTGGAGCATTTAATGATGTAGTAGGTAGGTATGTAATGGAAAGATTTGACTAGGAAGATTTGACTACAAAGTCTTCCCTAAATGTCATGACACTGAGAGTCAATTAGGGACCCTATAGTTCTCATAGTCCTTCTTTCGTCCTTAATTTGGAACTATCAGAAACTCAATTTCGAGATGCAAATGTGTGTTTGTATTATATGAAAATGATTAGATAGTGATTCTGAAATCATTCAACCAAATGAAAGGATGCTTTGTATGGCAAAATATAAAGAACAGACTCCACAAAGAAAAAAATAGTAATAAAGCAGTTGACTTGAGATTATGAACTTAAGGATACAGAAGACATGATACTGTCATTAAACCTGAAGCAAACAATTATCTACAGATATAACAGAATGCTAAAATAACAGCTATAATTAGATAGTAAATGCTTATGTTTAAGCTAATTATAAAATGTTACTTTTTGGCACATGGACAAAATAAGGATTTTAAACTTAACTATTCTTGGGAAGGGAATACTTTATATTGTGACTTCCCATAACAAAGTTCATAACCTAACATAAAATAAGAGCTTATAAAATGTTCAATCAATTGAAATTAAATTGATTTTGTATGTTTTCAAAAGTTAATCCAAGGTATGAAGACATTATAGAAAAAAAAATTTCCACTCCGATTCTTCTTATGTTAGCAATAACTCAACCTTCCAACTAAAGCCCCCCCATTCAGATTTCAATGAATTTAGTTTTAATATTATATTGCTACCAAAGCAAGGAATGACTGTAGTTATAACAATATATGTTTTTAGTAGAGATGGGGTTTCACCATATTGGTCAGACTCGTCTCGAACTCCTGATCTCAGGCAATCCACCCACTTCGGCCTCCCAAAGTGCTGGGATTATAGGTGTGAGCCACTGCACCCAGCCGACTGACACCATTTTTTAAAGTAATACATAAAATAATGGTATAGCTTATGACTGATGACATCTTAAATTTAGTGACATACAACAGTGGCTGAATTGGCATTGCAGATGTCACAGCAAAGATATAAGGCTGCATTAGAAAGGCAGGGACCCTGTGTGTTTGCTGTGTTCCAGCTGCATAGCCTAAAATGATGAAATGGAACATGAATGACTTTGGTGGTTCTAATGTTTTAGACACCAACATAGAGGATGAGGTGATTCCAAAATAGAGTTAGATCTCTCAAATAGGCGAATATGGTCTGTGAAGCTTCAGAGGTCAGTCAGAAGACACATAGCCAACATCAGAGAAATTGCAGATGAGAGAACCTGAGTGGTTTCTACCTGGTAATGTTCTTGATTTTTTTTTTCTTAAATTAAAAAATTGTGTGTTCTGTTGTTGGATGAAATTTCACGGTAAACAAGGACTGAACAGCACATGGTCTTCTTGAAAAAATCAAATCAAATCAAATCATACAGTACATGGCTTGGCATGCAATTATTAGTTGACTTTAGATCTCCTCTCTCTCCTTGGCAGGTTCTTGTGTTCAGTTCTGAGAGATCCACAGAGGTGGAGGATCACTGAAGACTCAACAAAAGTATCTTGATATCTACTACTCCATAAAGCATCAATGCCAGATTTTAGCAACAGCAATAACAAACATAAGAGATTTTGTTGTTGTTATTGTTGTTTTTCCTTCTTGCACTTGCTCCTCTCTCTCAGTTCACCCTTGGAGAAACTGAAAAGAACAACTACTGATGGAAGATGAGCTGGGGTTTAGAACAAGAAATAAATCATCACACATCCTCTCCACATTTGCCATGGCAGGACTCAAAGTCTAAGGTATATACATGTTTTGAATTGAGTAAGAGTTCACATATTAGTTTAGATTTTACTTTTAATTAAAATAAGTTCAAACAAATAAAAAATAGTCTGTGTGATTTTTCCCAAGATTTTATCCAGGAATAAGAAATAATTTACAGTTTTCTTGTGGGTTATGAGGCGATAAAATATAAATGCATTATGTGTCATCACACACAGTCCAGCAAGTACAAATTAAGTTGGCAAATATGTGTTCAAGAGAAGAGAATTCTCAACATAGGTAACAGGAAGTGCAAAGCTTTGGAGGTGGAAATTAACTTGATATTTCTAGAAATGGAAAGAGCATTTTAAGTAATATATCATATAGGAAAATGTAAAACTATCAAATATATACACACATGTGAATTATAAATAAGTATATGAATAGAATATGCATTAAAGGAGATTTCTCTGAAACTGTGTCATTTGAGCTGGGTCATGTAGAAAGAGAACATTGAGTGCATAAAAGACATTCCAACGGTAAGAGAAAATGTGTAAAAGTGAAGCAATGCAACATGTTTGACAAATGTGAGCCAGAGTATGAATTAGAAAAGGAAAGATAGGATATTAAAAGATACAGCTGGAAAATAGATTGAGATTATACAAAAAAAATTTTGTATTCCATAATAAAAATATTAGATTTCAGCTTCACATGAAATATTCTAGAATAATGAGATTTCAGAACTAGAAAAATAACTCACAACCCCTCAACGAAAAGTAAAAATACAAAAGGACCCCACAAAAGTCTATGGTTTAAATTTTTATTGCTGCTGTAACAAATTAGCAGAAACCTAATGGCTTAACACACAATTGTCTTATAGTTCTGAATGTCAAAAATATAAAATGTGCCTCAATGGGTGGAAAAAAGCTGTTAGCAATACTTCTAGAGGTTCAGGGTGAGAATATCTATTTTCTTGTCTTTTCCAGGTTCTAGAGGCTGTCTGCATATGTTGACCTATCGACTCCTTCATCCAACTTCAGAGACAACAGCTGGTCAAATCTTATGCATGATGCCATCTTTCTGATGTTAATTTTGTGCTTCTCTCTTCCCTGTCTGATGAATTGTGTTCCTAAATTGAACCAACCTGGATGTTCCAAAATAAATAGGGTATTTTAAGGTTTAGCTGAATGGCAATCTTATTTCCACCTGTTATCATAATTTGAATGATAACATTTCATACCATAATGTAATCACAGCATCCGGTAATTAGGATTTATACATATTTGCAGGGCCAATATTCTGCTTACCACACTATTATTAAAAAAAAAATTAAGGAAATCACTGCACTTAGCAACCATGAAATAAATAACAACAGTAGTCAATAATACCAATAATAATGGTAGAGAACTTTTTCCCCTCAGAGTCAATGAGTTGGTCATTTTATTAATCTTGAGCATCATTAACTAGAAATCTGAATCCATTAGTCATGTGTGGGGCAATGAAGGAGTTACATGATCTGTAACAGAGAAAGAGGATCTCCCTTGATAACTTCCGACTTATAAATGAGAAGAGAAGCTATTTTTAATTTCTGGTCATGGCTGTTAAGAACTAAGCCTAAAATAGGTGCTAACCAGTTTCAGTGGCATATTTCTAACTGCCATTAAAAAGTCAAACCAAATACAGAATAGTGGGAAACTTAGTATAAAAATTCTAATTAAATAGAGATACCATTGACCTTACTGTGGTTAATTCATATGAGTTCTCCTTTTAATAGCTATACTAGTTAAGGTTTTACTTCTAATGGAACAAGCTTGGAAAATAACTACATAAATTATTAATATTTTTGAGAGAGTTTTTTTGTCCCTACATTTTGAGACAATGAAAATAGCTGTCCTGATAGATGGATTTTTAACTCTGTTCACAGTTTGAAATGCAATCTGTGGTTATGGTTGTCCAGTATATGCCAACTTGGCTTCAAACTACCAGAGAGGAAATCAAAATAAGACTGAGAATATCTCTTTTATTTCTTATCATTCTTATTATCTTGCTCCCCACACAAATGTTAAAAATAATACGTTTTTTAGAATATCACAAAACTAGCATAAGTAATGATTCCATTTCATAATGCAAGCATTACATTATCCATTTATGTCCTACTGCACGTTTTCAAAAATGAAAGAATCAAGCAAAAGACAGCAGGGGATTATATGGTGAACAACAAATATAAGTTTCTTTCTCTTAGGACATTAATTCACAATGCACAAAATTATGCTACAAAGGTAAGAAATTGTTAAATTTGAAATGCCTCAGGTATTTCTTTAATTATAACTGTCTATTCATGATTTATTTGTAAACCATAAATTAAATATGGTTCCAAAGTAAAAAATAAGTAAATAAATAAATAAATGGGCCCCCAAAAATGCAAAAGCATATGACTTTCTCCATTTGGAAGAGCCAATAAATGGCATTTTTTAGGAGTGTAAAAAGTGATCTTTTATGCTGCTAAATGTCATCATCATGAACACCCCATAAATCATATTAAACAACCACTTGCACTTAAGAGCAATATGAACTTGATTTATAATTCAAAGAACAATGATTGAAATAATTTTACTTCAGAAGTTTAGATCCAAGTATTCAAGATGATAAATTTATGAATCTATGAGTAATCAACAACACTAGCCTCCCGCCCTCTCTCTTTCTCTGCCATTAATTAGGCTGTGTTTAAATAGACTTGGAAGAATCTCACAGCATGACTTTGGCAGATTTCTTTTTTCCTCAGAAAAAAAACGGATATTATTTTGGAAAACAAATACTGAAGCTGTCTCTCTAAAATAGAGTTCCCAGAATTTCAGCTTCAGTCACTTAGGAGAAGACGTGAATACAGATCTTGATTACACGGGAGCCCTGAGCCCTCTTTGTTCTATTTTTCTACTTTTGACTCAGCCTTGGAGGTAATATTTTAAAACCCAAACAGAATTATACATAAGCTAGTACTACTTTTTTCTTCTCCAGGATTAACCCATCTTGACTCTTGACCTTATTTTTCTTCTCTTCTATTTCTAAAAGTTTCATTAGATAAAAATCTCTGACTTCAGTTTCCTCAATGTGCAATATCCTTATAACTTCAGGAAATTTGGAGAATTTAATTAGCATAAGGTAGTCATCCTTGTAAAGGTGGTCTTAAAGTGATTACTAAATAAAAAACTCAGGAAAATAATATTTTGCATTTATAGACAGCAATTGCCAAATGCTTTTACAATTGATAGTTTACCCTTTTCTAGGAAATAGGTACTATTGGTAAGTAAAAACATTGACACTGGAAAGATGAAATAAATGAATCTCAGAGAAAGATCTACTATCTAGTAGCACAACAGAATGACCATACTTGGCAATAATTTATTTCCCAATTCAAAATAACTAAAAGAGTGGGATTGAAATGATTTTAACATACACAAAAAAAGGATAAATTATTGAGGTGATGGATATCTCGATTACCCTAATTTGATCATTATACATTACATGCTTGGACAAAAACATCACATGTACCTTATAAAATGTGTAACTATTAAATACACATAATTAAAATAAAACAAATTTTAAAATCAGTAAGTTTTCCAAACTATCAAAAATGCAGTAACCAATCCAAGGTGAGAACTCAATTCTCCAGATGTAAATCCCAATCAAGCACAATTTATTCCATTCAACTGCCCCCAAGAAAAAGGAGAAACACTAAAGGTCAGGCTTTTCCATGTTACAGTTTTCTCTTTTTCCTAGAAGTCAGCCCTGCTCCTGTGTCATATAGTGGTTTCTACAACCCCTAGCTCTTTCCAGTTTTTTTTCCCCCTCACTGATATTTCCGCACTAAATCTCTAATTCATCAAATCTTGTCTTATATACCATTTCTCAGAAAAATCCAACTAATATAATCTCCTTCCAATAACAACTTCAGAAGACTATCAGTTTCACTGTTCCTTCCAGATGATTAAAGATGTGACATTGTATGAATAAATCATATCAATAGCCAACAAAATGCATACAAGCACAGTGTCAATTATATTATAAATTTTCTTTAAGAATTAAGCCCCCATATCACTATTAGCAGAAATGCAATTTGTATAAATATCCTATTGTGCACAGGAAATATATCAAACTATTTATTCCAAATCCATAATACTGTAATTCCACTTTACTGATGTTAATAAAATGGCAAAAATAGAATTACAAAGATAACTGTAGTCATTATAATGAGAAAACATTGGCATCACACAGAATTTGTGTAGAATATTTAAAATAATAAGAAAATGCTAGTCAAATATTGGTAAATAATAAAAGCAATGCAATCACCATATTTCTACATTAAAAATATATGTGTATGTGCCTAAAATTAAGGAAATAATGGTAAAACATAGCCTAATTCACATTTTTGCTTTTCTTTTCGGTAAAAAATATTCATGGATCTAGTACTGTTCTTCTCCGTATCTGTGTTTTTTTAATAGTAAATATGCATTGATACATGAAGAACCTGCGTATGGCATAAAAATATATAAAGGCACATACATTTTCTTACCATCTAAGAGAAATTGAAAAAAGAAAAAACAAAATATTCTTCATCACTCACACCTTCACTTTTCAAAGTTGGAATATGGACTCAGACTATTTTTTTTCAAAAAACGTTGTAAATTACTTGTGAATATATATTTTCTGCCGTTTAGGAAAACTGAATAATCAGTATTCACATCTGTGAAGTAATTGATTTCACAGTTCTGATATATAAGCAATCACACAATGGTTATACATCCATTAAATCCACAGAGCCCAACTTGCATACTAGCATGGATACTCAGTGCATGCTTCCAAAAGCTTCAAATGAATTGTGTTATCTTTCACAAAACTAAAAGTTATCATGCATTATTAATGTTTAAAACTATGCTTCTTTGTTCTTCTTACAAGTTTTGTTAAATAAAAGTATTATTTGGATATGTGACTCATTTTTCTCCTGCATAGAGATCAATGTCTGAATAACTCTTTATTCATTTATTTACTTAACAAATATGTTACCTAATTTATTTTGTTGATCACTGTGCTAGAGTATATCAATAAATATTAATCAGTATCATGCTTTTCACAGAGATTATAGAGTCATTCAAAAATAAATATTTATGAATATTTTTATTTTGTGCCAGAATCTGTGCTAGATGCTGGCAGTGAAGTAGCAAATTAGAGAGAAACCAGAAAAGTGGTCCTATGAAGTTCAGAGATTAAAGTGTATAAATTATACATGTGAATGACTGATAGAACCATAAGGAATTTAACACCATAGGAGTTGAGAAAGCAGAGAGGTTGTCTCATGGCATAAATAACATTTAAGTTGACCTTAGAAACCATTTTCTGTACCCTCTAGAGCATTATATGCATTCTTCTATCAGAGCACTCAACATCCTATGATGTAATTATCCATCATTTTCATAAATGGAGGCTGCTCTGATTATAAATTACTCCTGTCATCTCTGCACTTGTATTAATTAGCTTCTCATTTATCCACCCCTCAATAGATTTTGAGGAGTAGATATTGCCTTCTGTATTATTCTAAGTACTAATAGTAAAATCCTCAGTATCATTTTTTTTTTCTCTGAATATGATTTCACTTCATGTTAGTCTAAACCTTGATGCTCCCTCTTTTGGCATCAGATTTAAAATAAAGAAAGAATTTCTCTTATTAACAATGAGTCCCAATGCTAAAAATTGACATTGGTAAACTAGTTTTTCTTCAATTGTTCCAAAATCTTTAATTTCTGTTTCTCTGAGAGAAATCTTCAACATCAAGCAGTGTCATACTCTACTAACTCATTTGGGATCTTCAGATGTAGATTTTGGTCCTCATAGAGAGCTCTGAGCCAATGACTCATTCATCTTTTATCACACTTTTCTTGACTCTATTGTCTATTTGCCTGGCTTGGGAACTTTTCATCATAATTAGTTCTTTCTTCAAGCCCTCAACTCCTTTTGCTCCTTTTCCTTCTTCCTGTCTTCCTGGAAAAAGAAAATCTCAACCTGAAAGATTTTCCTTGTCCAAGCCTTTTTAAATATGTGAAATTGTTAAAGAAAATCACAATATGAAGAGTTGGATTCATGCTATTCACTTTTGTGTAGGCTTTCACCAATGCCTCGGAATAATAACATTTTTTTCTGAGTCATTTTCCCCTGCTATGTTCTTTCCCCTTCTTTCTCAAGTTTCTCTCCCCTGTCCTTTCAAATTTTAAAGAGAAAACGAAAAACCTTATTTTAGTAGGGTAGGAAGAGAAGTGAAAAGTATCTTTTTGTCTGCTTCTCTCAAGTACTGATAGAGCAAGTGATTTTTAATGTAATTCTCATTAAGTTTTGGATTAAGTATATGTGAGCTCCATGATAGAGGTTCCTAGTCATTCAATTTATTTTACTTATTTCATCTCTTTTGATTCGTTAGTATTTTTCTTATTTTTCTAGTTTCTTGAAGTAGTAACTCAGATTATTAATTTCCAGCTTTTTCTTTCTAACCATTTTCTTTATTATCAAGTTGACTCACCTCTTTTATGTTTCTTCACCTTTCCTTTTTTTATTTTCAGGGGCTAATAATTATATCATTTTCTTTTTACCCTCTGTTATCTCTTTACTTTTATATTCTTGTATTGGTTTCCCTAGATACTAATTTATTTTATGGAATGACAGTTTGATACAAGATTTCGTTGTTTAAATATTATTGTTATTGCATTATTTTTACATCTCTTACATGTGAAAATTGTTTTATATCTTTCCTTCTTATTTTTGTTTGCATACTTTCAATTACCTGGCTTTCTTTGTCCATTCATGTTTCTGATTTTGTAGACCATGCTGCCAAAACCCACAAAATTGACAAAATTTGTCTTTATACTAGGTAGAGTTTGAAGACAGAACTGACAGATATTGCTGATGAATTAGAAGTGAATGTTCCATGGAGATCTCTGCATGGTAAAAACACTGTTCGTTATAAACTGAAAAATTATGTGGAATATGAAATGTTAAAAAATATATTCAATGACACTTGTTAAAGCACAATAAGGAAGACTTGATTCAGGACCATTGGAATAGGCATAGGGACAACTGCAGTGGGGCCTGGCAGTGTGGAAGAAAGACAGGACTTAACTCAGAATACGGCTTGAACAAGAGGGAATACGGCTTGAACAAGAGGGAATTTGTAGCCAACAGACAGGGTGGTGGCGGTTGGGAGGGTCAATGGATAAAACCTTACAAAGAGGAGACATCATGGGTAACGGATATTCAGGCTAAATTGACCTAATAAGATTTTTGCTGAAAACAGGCTAGGGTGTTCAGACATTATCTGGGAGATGATGGATGTGGAACCTGATCAGATATTGAAGATGATCAGATCTTGAAGAGGGGTGTGTCATGCCATACAGATTTTAGCAGGATTCTTTGCTAAAGCTTGATTTTACAGGGATAGGCACAAATGAGCCTAGTGGAACATTCAGAGGTCTATTGTTTGGCTGCCTATCAGGAGGATCCTGAATAAAATCTTCCTTGCTATGTTTTAGCAAGTATCATGGAATAATTTCTCTTCAATACAAAGAGTATAGTTAAATCAAGAACATATATACAGTAAAGTATGTCATTACTATGCAGTAATAAAACTAATGGTTGATATCATGTGAGAATACTGGCACATAATCCCTATAAGAATGAACACAAATCTTTATTAAAACATTGATGTCCTTTTGATGCTATGAGGCATTCTTTCTATTAGACTTGATATATAATTAATTTCAAGTATTAAATAGTGCTTTTTGTTAAAACTGGTAAATGAGATCAACTCATAATTAAAAGTCTATTCAGTGATAAATATTAATTCATATTATTGTTAAAATTACAGTTTTTATCCCCACACAAAATTCAGCCTCACGGAAATGTTTTAGTTTTACATAAAGAGCAATAGTACTTATAAAAATTTATTTTACTCTGGTATAACTATATTTGTCAGTTTCTAGTAATTTGTACAACAGTGGCAAGTTTGCCTAAAACTGATGAGTAGTTGATAATTTCATAAATCAAGATGACCTAAAAAGTTTATTTATTTAAAGTAAGAAGTTAACCATGTTTTTAAATTATGATCTTGGCCTGTGTAGTGGCTCATGCCGATCCCAGCACTTTGGGAGGCCAAGGTGGGGGGATCACCAGGGGTTAGGAGTTTCAGACCAGGCTGACGAATATGGCAAAACCCAGTCTCTACTAAAAATACAAAAAAAAAAATTAGCCAGGTGTGGTGGTGGGTGCCTGTAATCCCAGCTACTTGGGAGGCTGAGTAAAGTCAAACCCTAGGTATACATTGGTTGCAATAAGAATTACTTGAACCAGGGAGGTGTAGGTTGCAGTGAGCTGAGATCGCGCCACTGCACTCCAGCCTCAGTGACAAGACCGAAACTCTGCCTCAAATATATACATATATACACTTATATTTTTATTTATCTATGTGTAAATATACACATATATACAATAAAAAATATACACATGTTTTATATATTTTATACATACACATATATAAAATAAAAATATAAATAAATGTATAAAAATATGCATATATAATATATATAATAAAAACATATATTTTATATATATATATATACACACACACATATATATATATATAAAGGTGCTCTTACATTGTGATATGGTTTGGCTCTGTGACCCCCAACAAATCTCATGTTTAATTGTGATTCCAGTGTTGGAGGTGGGGCCTGGTGGGAGGTGATTGGGTCATAGGAGTGGTGGTTTGTAAATGGCTTAGTGCCATCCTCTCGGTGCTATTCTCTTAATAGTGAGTGAATGAGTTATTGTGGAATCTGGTTATTTAAAAATTTTAGTCCCTCCCCCTTCACTGTCTTCCTCCTGCTCCAATGATACAAGACCTGCCAGCCTCCCCTTTCTCCTTCTGCCAGGATTGTAAATTTCCTTAGACCTCCCCAGAAGCAAAAGCTACCATGCTTCCTGTACAGCCTGAAGAATCCTAAGCCAATTAAACCTCTTTTGTTTATAAATTACCCAGTCTCAGGTATTCATTTATAGCAGTGTGAGAATGAAAAACTACACACTGAAAATCTGTTATTTCCTAAATTCAGAGCAAACACATCTTTCCCTTCCCAGACTATGACAGAGATGTTTTATTCAAAGGAATACATAGTATCACATTAGATATTTTACATAATTTATGTTTTTAAATGTAGAAAAAATATGTTTTGATTAGCCATTGCAGCGTGATAAAACACCACAGACCCACAGACTTTAATAGTTTAAAACAGCAGCCATTCATATGGTTCTGTGGGTCAGGAAGTTGAGCTGGACGTAATCGAGAGTTCTGTTTGGTCTGGAAAAGCCTTAGCTAAACTGGGCTGGAGTTCACTCATGCATTTGTAGTGAACTGCTGGGACTATTGGAATTTTGCATCTTCTGGATGCCTTCATTCTCTTCCACATGGTCATTCATCCTCCAACTGGTTAGCTCAGGCAGGTAGACATAGTCAGAGGTACCAGGTCTGTCCCTGGCCAAGCGATGGATGAAAGGAGTACTCAGACAAAGATAGGCAGTGTTAGAGCAGCTAGGGGATTGCCTGGCACTAGTGGCCAATGAGTGAGCAGTCTCAAAAGGCTGGAGCTGCTTGCTTTTATTCAGTACAGACATAATGCGGAAAGCCTGGAGCCAACACAATCTGGGTACACAACGTGGATAATTACATTATTGTTCCCCCTTTCAGGAAGCAGTCATGGAAGATCAAGGGTCAGTTTCTTGACAGCATAAGTAAACAGGCCTATTTAAGATAACTCTCCCTACACTTCCTTGTACCTACTCCTTGCCCTCTGCCTCAGGGTAAGAGAACAGCTGCCTTCAGCTTATTCTCCACTGAAGCTATGCAGAGCCTTCCAATCTTTCAGAAGGCCTGCTCCTTTCCCTATAGCTGCTTCTGCTGCTCTGAGGGATCTTCTACACAGAGGGACCTAAGTTCAGCAAAGGATGGCATATATCCCAGTGAAAATATTGTTCCACAACTCTGCTTTTCTCATATTTTTAAATGCCTCATTGGCCAAAGAAAGCCACATAACAACTTCACATTCAAGGTGTTGTACTGGAGCCAGCATAGAAAGTCAACACCAAGAGCAGAAGATCAAACACCGCATGTTCTCACTCATAGGCGGGTGTTGAACAATGAGAACACATGGACACAGAGAGGGGAGCACTACACAATGGGGTCAGTTGGGGGGAAATAGGGGAGGGACGGTGGGGGGTGGGGAGCTGGGGAGAGATAGCAAGGGGAGAAATGCCAGATGTAGGTGATGGGGAGGAAGGCAGCAAATCACACTGTCATGTGTGTACCTATGCAACAATTTGGCATGTTTTTCACATGTACCCCAAAACCTAAAATGCAATAAAATAAATAAATGGGAAAAAAAAAAAAAGAAAGTCAACACCAAGACAAAAGTATGCCAAATTGCACACAGAGGACTCACGTCTTTCCAACCTGTGGCCCCCAAAGGAGGCTGTCAAGACCTTATATGCCAGTAAACCATCTCGGGGGTGAGGGTAAGGGGTGAGGGGGTGAGGGTGAGGCATTCAGACATTCCAAGGTCCAGTGGACTTTGGATATTCTGTAAATCACCTCCTGGGCGGAGATGAGGGTGAGGGACTTCAGACATTCTGATTGTTACTTAAGTGGTTCACAGAAGTCAAGATGAGCATTAGTTTACACATTGCCTGGGTAGGGTGGAAATTACAGACCTTAGTTACTTATTACAAGTCGCAGGGGCCAAGATGGCGTGGGTTTGGACTGCTTGCCTGTCACATCAGGGTTACAAAGAGCAGTTTCAACAAAAAGCCGAGGTATGGTCGAGGAATGCAGTTTTATGGGGCTTTTACCAGGTCACATTCCCCCTTTGTTTTATTTACAGGAATTAAATTATTAATTCTTCCAGTAGGTTTGTATTGTTTGTTTATTGTAAGGGGGGTTTTCTATAGGGATTTACAGCATGGGTTAGGGTGGCGAGGGTGGTGACCACGAAAGCGCACAAGTCTTAGCTTTAGTGAATCAGGGGATGAATGGTTGAGGCTTCATTGTTTTTCTGGTGGGGCAGTCTTGACGTGGGTGTGATGAATCCAGGTCGTTAGTCCGTCCACCTTGAGTGCCGTGGGTGTGGTCAGGACAACCATGTAGGGTTCCTGTCAACTGAGGATGAGGCCAGAGGTGGTGAATCTTTTAACAAGGACAGAGTCTCCTGGCTGGAAGAGGTGGCTAAGCTGGTCTGTGAGGTCCAATGGGGTGGGACAGGTGTCTTTAATGAGCTGGTGTATCTGGGATTGAACAGACTGGAGCACCTATAAGCACTTAAGGGGTGTATAGTTATGGACTTCAGCATGCACGGTACTTGCGGGTCTGGGGAGTAAGGGAGACAGCCTGACGAACATGACTTTAAAAGGGGAAAAATCTTTCTGATAGGGTGTGCATCGGACACGGAGGAGGACAAAAGGAAGCAGGCTGACCGAGTTTTCACTGGTTTCTAAGATAAACTTTGTTAGGGTTTCTTTAGGATCCGGTTCATTCGTTTGACTTGCCCCGAACCCTGGGGACAATAGGCACAGTGTAATTTCCAGGATATACCCAGGGCCTTGCTTAGGCCCTGAGAAATATTTTTTTTCTACTATTCCTCTCCCTGGACCTATGATGGCTTTCAGGGCTTCTTGTCTAATTTTGTCTCTTTCCTCTGTGGTGAACAGAATCAGTAATAATTGTTGGCAGTCGTCCCAAGTGGAGCGATGAGTCTGGATTACAGATTCTAAGAGCCCTGTCAAAACCTGGGGCTTCTCAGAGAAGGGGGATGTTGAGCCTTCTGACAGAACTTACTCCATTGTAAAACCCCGCAGCCGCCTTAAGTTCCCCAGCCTCCCAGCACGACCCCCTCCTGGGGAACTTTCCATCTCAGCAGGTTTCTAACCCCCACCCTCTCTCCATCTTAGCAGTTCCCCAGCACAACCCCCTCCCGGGAACTATTAAACTCAGCAGTTCCCCAGCACCTCCCTTCCTGCACAACCCCTCACACTGGATGCATCTGCTGGCTTGCAGGCCATAAAAATCCCCTTTGCCCTGCCACGGGTGCTGCGTGCCAATGTTGGGTGCAGCCCAGCAGCTTTTCCTTTGCTCTTAATAAAGCTTTTTCCAGCACTTGGTGTTTCGGTCCTCTCTTTAATTTCTATCACCTTCCAGTTATATAAGTTACTTGATGAGGAGGTGATGTGAACAAAGAATGGGTGACCCTGATTGTTTTCTCCTGTTGGAGGTGCCTCTTGGAGAGGAAGGACTGCTGGTTTGTGTGGAGCCCCACTGCTGGTGTGCAGGGGAGACAAGGTTTGGTTACTGGTACTATCCAGGGGGGTGCTGAGACCCTGGTTCAGAGGGCCTTGTGTAGGGTGGAGGTAATTCCTGATCCACCGCAGGGGTGGGGGGAATGGCTGGCCCAGAAGGGACTTTCTTTGGCAGGCTAACCTGAACTGAAGTCTCACCTGTTTTATGCAGTGTTTTAGGCATGGAGGGGGTTGTTGGACTGAATCCAACCATTGATTAATGTATGGAAACTGATCAGGGTGTCCAGGAGTTCCTGCGACCATTTTCCATACAGCCTGGGTAATATTTTTTGAGTCATAGGTCCCAGTGTCAGGCCACCCATTTCCAAAAGATGGCCATTCTAGTTGACATAAAGAGCAGAATTTTCCAGGGATTAATCTTATCCCATATTGGCCTGAAAACCCAACCTTGAAGTTGGCCGTTATGCGTTGGAGGGGGGTACAAGGCCAGGAGCTAGAGGGGTACAAGGCCAGGAGCTAGACTACTCCATTTGGTTTTTCCTTTAGCTTTTGAATTTCCCCTCAAGATGTTTCACTAATTTAAGACTGGCTTCTCTGAGGATTTGAACCAACAACCTTGCAGTTGCAGGCCCTATACCTCAACTACTGCACTAACAGGTCACTTGCATTGCAAAGCGTCGGAAAGCTTTCTTAAGCCACATTTTGGATGCAACTACTGCACCCTGAGGCATTGTGACCTGCCTGAAAGCTGGGTGGGGCTGGCTGCCAGCAGAGAAAGAAAAAAAAAAAAAACGTTTTTCATGTCAGTTTAACACTGAGCTCTCAGCTGCTGGGCCGGCTGCGAATTCCCCGCCCCTGCAACTTTTGGTTGGCTTGACACAGAGGCCCTAAAAAGCATTAAATTCGGGCCAGGCATGGTGGCTCACACCTGTAATCCAAGCACTTTGGAGACCAAGGTGGGCAGATCACCTGAGGTCAGGAGTTCAAGACCAGCCTGACCAACATAGTGAAATCCTGTCTTAAAAAAAAAAAGAAGGGGGGCATTAAATTCCTCTCTCCCTATCTCTCTTCTTGCTCGCTCTCTCTTTTTCTCTCCTCTCTGTCTCTTTTTCTCCCTACTTTCTCTGTCTGTCTCCTCTCCCCCTCCCCATCTCTGTCTCTCTCTCTTCTTTCCCTCCCCTACTTCCTGATCTCTCTTCTCTCTCTTCTTTCTGTCTCTGTCTCCTCTCTCCTCTCTTTCTCCTCTCTCCTCCCTTTTCTCTATCTACTTTCTCTCTCTCTCTCTCTTTCTCTTCTCTGTCTCCTCTCTCTTTCTGTCTCTTTTTCTTTTGACAGAAGTGACAATTACTCTTTTTTTAACTTAAATGGGTGAAGAGGGCTGGTAGTTTCTTGTTTAAGGTTTGATTCCTTAAGACAGAGAAAAAAAACTACACCCAAGTCGCTGGGGGCAGAATTTTTTTTTGGAGATGAAAAAGAGGAAGAATGAGACCTTAATAATAGAATAAGAAGAAGAAAAGGAAAGAGAACAGAATTATTTGTAGGGGTGTAAACTTAATTAGAGTTCCTTGAAGTTAATGGTTACTTAGACAATGGAGAATGTTATTCACCTTAAGAGTAACAGTTTTAAACCACTGTATATTAGCTACTAACTGCCTTAGGAAACTAGAGGACTTACAATAAAGACAGAATCACGTATAGGATTGACAGACAAAGGATGGGTGTCCCCCAGATGGGAGACCAGTCTGATGCCTGCCCGGCCACATTCCTGGAGGGATGTTTCAGAATGTCTTGGCTAAGGTGTACCCATACAAACCCCAGGCCTGGTCACCTCAGAATTTTTAGTCCTAAGATGAATCACCATTATGCCTTATGACGTCCCCTTGGAACCACAGGTGAAGGCCCAACAAGCCCCACAGCTTTCCAGCCGTGGGACTACATATATACACACTCACTCTCACTCACACCGAGGTTATGAAAACAATCGAAAACTAAATTACCTGAGCCTCCAGTGAGGTAACCAGAGCCCCCAGTGAGGCAACCTGAGCCTCTGGCATGGCAGCCCGAGCCTCCAGTGAGGCAACCCGAGCCTCCAGTGATGTCTCACGGTAGGCTTGCCTGGTCAGAGTTGCAATGACTGCGTTCAGAACCCCTGACTTAGGCCCCCTGACAGATCCATCCCCTGATTTTCAGACCTGACTTACCTCCAGAGGTTCCCAGGACCCTGAGGAATTTTGGGTGAATGTCAGCAGGATAGTCACCCATCCTCCATGGGGCTGGAACTCTGGGGCCCTGGAATATCTCAGGAGGCACCTGTCCTATAAGTCCCTGAGGTGAGAGGGGCTGCCTGGGTGAGACTCTGAGACAGCTTTGTCTGGTGATGGACGAAGATAAATCTCAGTGGGACCTCCAAAATATTGTAGTGGAGTGAGCATAGAAAGTCAACACCAAGACAAAAGTATGCCAAATTGCAGGGTCTTTATTACCAGCGACCACAGAGGACTCTCTCGTCTCTTCAACCTGTGGCCTGGAAGGGAGGGTGTCAAGACCTTTATTGCCCATAAACCACCTCGGGGGTGAAGGTGAGGGGCAGGAGTGAGGGTGAGGGGCTTCAGACATTCCAAGGGCCAGTGGACTTTGGATATTCCGTAAATCACCTCCTGGGCGGAGATGAGGGTGAGGGGCTTCGGACATTCCGATTATTACTTAAGTGGTTTACAGAAGTCAAGATAAGCGTTAGTTTACACATTGCCTGGGTAGGGTGGAAATTACAGACCTTAGTTACTTATTACAAGTCGCAGGGGCCAAGATGGCATGGGTTTGGACTGCTTGCCTGTCACATTTGGGGTTAGAGAGCAGTTTCAACAGGAAGTTGAGGTATGGTTGAGGTAAGCAGTTTTATGGGGCTTTTACCATGTCACAAAGGGGTCGAAGATTACAGCCATTATTTTTATTGAACAAAATGTATCTCATGAATTTTTTGTTTGCTTTAGAAAAAAATCATCATTTTAAGATATTAAAAATAATATTATTCTGTTATTTAAACTGAGGCAAGATAAATTAGAGTATAAGAATCTACTACTAGCCTTGTGTAAACATAGATAATTTGTAAAATTTAAATAATGTTAATTTTAATATGATGGTGGAATTTAAGACACTAGTAGTTCTTTTAAATTTTTGGAACACTTTAAAGATATAATAAGCAGTCTCAATAAAATGCTGATTTTATTTTGTATGTTACATGTAAAATATATTTCATACATTTCAAATATTTGTCTGAAATTCATTTAAATTAATACAAAGTTCTATCATTACATTATAATTACTATGTTTCTATTCTCACTTTATAAGTGGAATCCTGAAAACATGTTCTTCTTCATGATTTCCAAAATTTTATTATCTCAAATGAAAAGAGAGAGTGATGATCAACATAATTAACATGCGTATTTTTGCTTATTGGTCTCAAGGTGATTTGAAGATGTTAAACAATTAACTTTCAAATTAAGCGTTTATATTTTAAACAATTTAAACTGTATTGTTAGAGGTTCTATCTTAACCCCCATCTTTCTCTTAAAAGCTCTTGCCAAAATTTTGAAACTAATATGTTCCACTCCTAGAGAAATTGAATATGTTGATGTTGGGGAAGACTTGGTTTTATTTGCCATTTGGTTATCTTGGAAACTATACTCTTAGAAATGAACTTCATTGCTGAGTTTGAACATGTACCATGGAAACCAGGAAAGAGAAATTCACCTGTAAGACAGAAGATTGCTGAAAATGCAGGGCGTATGGGAGAAAGCAGGGACATTACATATGTTCATTTACGCTTAGTTTTTTATTGTAAAATTTTAAGCTAATTAACAAACTAT
Organism: Sapajus apella; assembly: GCF_009761245.1. Lineage (NCBI taxonomy): Eukaryota > Metazoa > Chordata > Mammalia > Primates > Cebidae > Sapajus > Sapajus apella. Next base: position 19,281,295 of record NW_022436945.1, read on the forward strand.
AATATGATACTTCGAATTGAAGGAGAGCTCTTAGCTTTCATAATATCTGACCTAGTTTCCACATCAGAAGAGTAATAGTATAATTATTATGATGATTAAAGTATTCAAAAGTACCTACAGAAGTCCTGGTCCTCACTGAACTGTAATCGAGAGTTCACACTGCACACTGCTTTTGCATTATCTCAAAATATAATCATGTTAGGAAATAAGAAAACAAACAAACAAAAAAGGGAATGTGCAAGCAAAATGTGAAATTCAGAAAGCAATTCTGTTGCTTGTTTTATCTTTTTGAATTTATTATTTAGATATGTAATATAATGTTCTCTTCAAGTGAACTCATTAATCACTGTACCCTGGTCTGGATGTTTATCCCCTCCGAGTCTCATATAGAAATGAGATGCCCAGTTTTGGATGTGGGACCTAATGGAAGATGTTTGGGTCATGGGGGCAGGTTCTTCTTGAATGGTTTGGCACCTTCCCTGTGATAACGAGTGAGTTCCTGCTCTTTTAGCTCAGATGAGAGCTTGTTGTTTAAAGGAGCTTGGCACATGGCACCTCTGCCTCTCTTTTTCTCTTGTTCCCTTTCTTGCCATGTGATAAGCCAAATCCTCCTTTGCTTCCTGCCATGGGTATAAGCTTTCTGAGGCTTCAGCAGAAGTAGATGCTGGTGCTGTGTTTCTTGTGTAGCTTGCAGAACTGTGAACCAGTTTAATCTCTTTTCATTATAAATTACCCACTCTCCGATATTCCTTTATAGCCATGCAAATGGGAAAGATACATAGGTTTTGATAAAACTAACACTCCTATGTGTTTAACAGGCTCTTTAAGATGTCCTCCTCCTTAGATTATTCAATAAAACACCAATATAGGTAGACTTGCAAAGTGATTTGCAGATAAAATTAAGATTGTTAAACAGCTGAGCTTAATATAGGGCTAATATCCTGAATTATCCACGTGGACTCATTTAAGTCACATGAGCCATTAAAAGCAGCAGAAGAAGGCAAAGGAGTGCATCTGAGAGATGTGGCAGAAGACAGCAACAGCAAGGGAGGGCAGAAAGGGAGGTCAGGCAGATTCAAAGCATCTTGAAGGACTTGACCACAGTTTGAAGATGAAAGAAATTAACAATTAGCCAAGGAGTGAAGTTGGCCCCGTGAGGTTCCCAGTGACTATCAACTGACAGCCAAGAAGAAAACAGTAAATTCAGCCCTGCATGAAATCAAATTATGCCAAAAACATGGATGAGCAAGGAAACAGAGTCTCTCCTAGAGCCTCCAGGTGAAGTAAGTTGATATTGGTTTTCTACTACCCACAACAGATAACTCAACAAAACCTAGTCGACCACTGACATTCAAATTGTGAGATAATAAATTTTAAGTCTGTGGTAATTTGTTATGGCAGCAATAAAAAACAAAGATATTTACTTTGGAATTTTATTAAACACATTTAATCTCTTTTTATGCTTTTAATTTGTTGATTTATGAATCTCTATTGCGTTATTCTGTTTATTGATTCTGGGAGATATGGAGGGAGAGAGAGAGAGATACTTTTTATCAGTTTTTATAGTAAAATGCATATCTGTTTGCTATTTTTCTTTTTTAAATATCTGTTACCCTAGTGAGAAAGAATCCTTCATAATAAGATGCTTCATTGTTCAACACTATATATTAAACACCAAGCAAAGGTCTTGAAAATGAGCAGATGTTTGGGTAATAAATTAATGAATGAATGGTGGAAACATATATTACAAAAGGTATATTTGAAACTATGCCTCAAATATAAGACAAAGCAAATGTGAACTATAAATTTATAAGGATATAGAAAACAGTAAAAACCGTGGGATTTCAGAAAAGTTAATTTATGTATTTAATAGAATTAGGAAACTTTTTAAAGTTATGGTAAAGATGCTTCTACTAAAAAAATGAGCATATTTACAATAAGGGTTCTTATGAGCAGTGTCCAAAGCAGAGGAAAATTTATGAATGAAAACAATATATATATGTTTTTAAGGGTTATTTAGGAGCCTAAGTGAGTTTACACTACAGCAATCCTTAATGTAAACTCCATGTTTATTCTATACAAAATTCAGTTTACAAGAAAAAACCACTGAGGTTTTCTAACTATTTACTGTGCCTATTTTGGAAACATCTGTAAACGTTTCAGCCTACATTTAAAGGTAATGATTGTAAATTATTAATTTTCTTTTTTTCTTAGTATGCATGATGTTTTACATAAAAATATCTTTCATTGACCGAGTGGCCATCATCAAAGTATTTATTTGCTTTTTTTAGAAGTATTTACAATATTTAATACAAGAAGTTGGGATTGAGATTTATATCACATTTATTCTAGGACTGAAATGTAGTGTTTTACATTTGTACTAGAGAAGAACAATTACTATCTTTTTTTTTTTTTTTTCTCAAAGTGACTGGGAGTCATTGATCTGTGGGATATTCTAATAAATTTATTTATTCTGAAAACCTACTCACATTTTCTTATTATTTAAAAACACTGAGTTTTTTGAAAATATATGTAAATATATATGTAAAATAAAATATGATTGATATATATAACCAAAATAGTATCTATATAACCATATTATTTTAAGAATTTTAGCATTTATGTAGAAAGTTTGAGTGGTTACATAAACTTATGCACTCGCTAGGTTTCTTTAGTTTTTCTATAATTGATTAAGTGGCATAGACTATTAAACCAAAGCCTAGTCAAAGAGAACTGTTGTATTTGTCCACCCTCACACTGCTATTAAGAAATACCTGAGAATGGATAATTTGTAAAGAAAAGAGGTTTATTTGACTTATGATGGCAGAGGAGGCCTCATGAAACTTACAATCAAGGCAGAAGATACATTTTCACAGGGTGACAGGAGAGAGAATGAATGTAAGTAAGGGAAAGGCCAGACACTTAAGAAAAACATCGATCACATGAGACACACTCATTATTATGAGAGTAGTATGCAGGAAACCACCCTCATGGTTCAATTATTTCCACCTGTTCCTCCCCTTCACAGATGGGAATTACAGGGATTAAAATTCAAAGTGAGATGTAGGTGGTGACACAGAGCCAAACCATCTCATGTCCTTACATTTCAAAACACAATCATCCCCTTTTATAGTCACTCAAAGTCTTAACTCATTGCAGCATTAACCCAAAAGTCGAAGTCCAATGTTTCAACTGAAACAAAGCAAATCCCTTCTACATACAAGCCTGTAAAATCAAAAGCAAGCTGATTACTTCCTAGATACAATGGGGGTACAGACATTGTTTAAATATACCTACTTCATATCAGAGAAATTGGTCAAAACAAAGGGGCTAGAAGGACCAGGTAAGTCTGAAATCCAATAGGGCAGTAATGAAACATTAAATTTCCAAAATGCTTTCCTTTGTCTTGATGCCTCATGTCCAGATCATGCTGACACAAGGGGTGGACTCCTATGGCCTTGGAAAACTTTGCCTTGTGGATTTGCAGAATACAACCTCCCCTTCTGGCTGCTTTCATGGGTTGGCATTTTGTGCCTGCATCTTTTCCAGGCACTAGGTGCAAGCTGTCAGTGGATCTACCATTCTGGGGTCTGGAGGATGCTGGCCCTCTTCTCACAACTCCACTAGGCAGTGCCCCACCATGGACTTTGTGTGGGAGCTCCAACCCCACATTTCCCTTCCAAGCTGCCCTAGTAAAATTTCTCCATGAGGCTCTGCTCCTGCAGCAAACTTCCGCTTGGACTTCCAGATATTTCTATACATCCTTTGAAATCTAAATGGAGGTTCCCAAACCTCAATTCTTGACTTTTTTGCATCTGCAATCTCTACACGACATGTAAGTTACCAAGGCTTAGGGATTCAACCCTTTGAAGCCACGGCCTGAGCTGTAACTTGGCCCATTTTAGCCATGGCTGGAGCACCTGAGGCATAAGGCACTGAGTCCCTAGGCTGCACACAGCAGGAGAGTCCTGGCCCCTGCTCAGGAAACCATTTTTTTCCTCCTAAGCCTCTGGGCCTGTAATGGGAAGGGCTGCCACCCCATCAGAAATGCCCTGGAGACATTTTCTCCATTGCCTTCCTGACTAACATTTGGATCCTCGTTAGTTATGCAAATTTATGCAGTTGGCTTTAATTTCTCCCCAGAATCAAAAAAAGATTGTCATAAGACATCATCAAAGACTGAGACCTTGAATCTAGGTCTAATACCCTAAACTATTTGCAACAGGATACAGTGATACTTTAGAAGAAACCTCAATACTTAATATCTTTCTATTGATACATAATATTTACATTATTTATGAGCTATATTTGATACTTTCTTACATGTGGAGAGTGTGAAATGATTAAGTCTGGGAATTTGGTGTGTCTATCAACTTAAGTATTTATCATTTCTATGTGTTAGAAACATTTCAAGTTTTCTCTTCCAACTACTTTGAAATATACAATATAGAATTGGTAGTTACAGTCACGCTACTCTCTAACATTACAACCTATACCTTGTATCAAATGTACATTTGTACTAATTGACCAACCTCTCTTTATCCACTCCTCCCACACGCACACCCTTCTCAGCCTCTGGTCTGTATCATTCTACTGTCTACCTCCATGAGATCAACTTTTTTAGCTCCCACATGAGTGAGAATATGTTATACATGTCTTTCTATGTCTGCCTTGTTTGACTTATTATAATGATCTCTAGTTTCACCTATATTGCCACAAATGACATGTTTTCACTTTTCTGGGCAAAATAATGAAAATATACCACATTTCCTTTATCCATTTGCCCACTGACACTTTGGTTGATTCTATATCTTAGCTATTACGAGTAGTGCGGTTTTAAATATGCCACTGCAAGTATCCTTTTGATAGACCATTCTTCCCTCTTTGGACGAATACCCAGGAGTGGGATTGCTAGGTTGTGTAGGAGTTCTATTTTTAGTTTTTTTGAGAAATCTTCATGCTGTTTTTCATGAAATGATTCTGCTAATTTTCATTAACAGCAGTGTATAAAAACTGCTTTTTTTCTGCATCCTTGTCACCATCTGTTATTTTTTTGTCTCTTTAATAACAGCTATTCTAACTAGAGCAAGATATTATCTCATTGTGTTTTGCTATGCATTTCCCTGATAACTGGAGATGCTGAGCATTTTTTATATACCTGTTTGTCGTTTGCATTTTTTCTTTTGAAAAATCGCTATTCATGTCCTTTGCTCACTTTTTAATAGAATTTTTTAAGTTTTGTTTTAGTGTTGAGTTGTTTGAGCTCCTTATGTATTTTAGATATTAGTCAATTGTCCAATGAATAGGTTGAAAATATTTTTTTTCATTCAACAGCATGAATATCATGAATATGACAGATCTTTCTATAGACCAAAGCACCTACCAGAAGGTCTTTCACAATGCAACATTTAATCTTGATGGTATTTTCTATTGGCAAAATTTTTGCAAACCTTTATAAACTGTTAATCTTTTTATATGTAAAAATGTTTTGTGCTAATACTCGCTCAGAAGAATGCTAATAAGAAATGTCATTTGAAAAATTCAAAATTATTTTTAAAAATTTCTCACCATTTTTATGGATGTCTCAGTGAGCAAATTTTCCTTAGCAGAAAATTTACAATGGCAGCTCCCTGACGACTGAAATTCAACTCAGAATATGCTTTTGAAATTTAAAGTACTTTCATCTTTATGCTTTAAATTCCATGGACAGTGACAACCCTATTTATATGTTTAACAGAATAAGAGTTCCAGGTAATACTGAGAAACAGAAATGATTTTTATAAGGGTTGAGTTGTATCGGTCTGTAAACTTTGTCTACAGTTTTTACAAAGAAAGGAGTCAAGTTCAATTAGTTTATTTTTTTCTTCACATTTTGTCCTTCAGATATTTTTTTCTTCATATATACACACAGTGTGTGTTCATTGCATATGTGTGTGTGTGTATATATATATATATATACACACACACACATATGCAATGAATGTATACATAGATACATATGCATCTATATATATGCAGTGAACACACATATATGGAATGAATAAGGGAAAGCAGGAGAAAAAAAGGTTTCATTTTAATGATCTGAGTTATAACAAACAAATGTACAAAATTGTCTTTCACATTTCCATACATTATGTTATGTGCCAAATAAAAATGCTGGACTACAAATGCAGGTTTCTTTACAGCCTTAAGTTCAATTATTGTCAATTATAAATAAAGGTAACTTGCTAACACATGCATTTGTGAACATAGATGCCAAAAACTGTACATGTAAGTTAATGAACAAGCAATGTTTTAAAGCCATTACTTGAAATGCTTAAGTTTGAATCAGAGGCAAATGAAACTATTGAACAATGTTTAAGTCAATGATCTGAAGTTAGCCAGGGTTCTGACAACTGTCATGTGGGAATCAGGTGGCCTATAAATAAAATACTTTTCGTGAATATTGGATCACAGTGTTTTGTAAAGCTTTCCATCATTCTCTAAAAGAAATTACATGAGTAGGTGATGCAGAAAAGAAGGGAAAAAGAAAAGAAGGGCTCCAGGGGAAATCAGAAATTCATCAATAGTCTATTTATGTATTCATTATAAATCTAGTTTTTACAGATCTGTGATTTCTTTAACTGAGAGCCTGGCTGCTTTTTTCTAAACTTATTACACTTGCTTTTCGTATAATTTTTAACGGAAAAAGCAATATTGCATCTAGAGAGGATAGTTAGAAAAGAAAACCCTCCGTGAGGTTATTTCTTTATGGGTCTTGGTATTTCTTAAATACTAATGGAAATTTTAGTGCTGTGAAGGCTTTGTATAATCATGAGCAGGATCATTGTCAGAGGTTTTTACTTATTGCTTCAATTTGTCCATTTAGGGTGCCAATAACAGAAGCAGGATCGCATTCAGAAATAACCAGACTCTGGAAAGACGTTAGAGGGTGAGTACATTTCTTAAGATTTAAAACTTAGTTCAACCATTGTGGAAGACAGTGTGGCAATTCCTCAAGGATCTAGAAATAGAAATACCATTTGACCCATTAATGGGTATATACCCAAAGGATTATAAATTGTTCTATTATAAAGACACATGCACACGTATGTTCATCATGGCATTGTTTACAATAGCGAAGACTTGGAACCAACCCAAATGCCCATCAATAATAGACTGGATAAAGAAATGCGGCACATCTACACCATGGAATACTATACAGCTATTAAAAAGGATGAGTTCATATCATTTGCAGGGACATGGATGCAGCTGGAAACCATCATTCTCAGCAAACTGACACAAGAATAGAAAACCAAACACTGCATGATCTCACTCATAAATGGATGTTGAACAATGAGAACATATGGACATAGGGAGAGGAATATCACACACCAGGCCTGTTGGGGGATGAGGGGCTAGGGGAGGGATAGCAGAGCGTAGGAGGATTGGGGAGGGATAACATTAGGAGAAATACCTAATGTAGATGAGGGAGGGATGAATGCAGCAAACCACCCTGGCATGTGTGGATCAGAGGCACATATACTTATGTAACAACACTGCACAATCTGCACATGTACCCCAGAACTTAAAAAATACTAAGAAAGTAAGACAAAATTAAGAAAAAAAGAATTTAAATTAGGGAACACAAAATCTATCCTCACGTCTAGCTCAAGGTAAAGTCAAAACCTAAGTAAACATTGGAATGCAATAAGAAGTCACAGCAAGGGCTGGAGTAAACTATGGTAGTTTAAGACACAATTTCAATTTCCCAGGCACACGTCTATTGATCAGCAAATAAATGGTGCCCAAGTGGTAAGGCCTCATAAGCACAAGGTCATAGGTTTTCAGTGTTATCGAAATCAAAATTACAATTCTTGGAAGAGAAGGCATAAAATATATCTTCCATAATTAACAGCTTATATTTCTGCTCTCTCCCCACTAAGACGCACACACAACTCTCCTAGGCAGGAACAACATTCTCTTTTGTTCCCCAGCAAATGAGTAAGTAGATCTGATTTACCATTTCACACTTTTATAGGAAAGAACAAATACTGCCTTGTATTTTATAATCTTTCTGGTATTTTATTTTCCATTTTAATAAAAAAAATCTTACAAGTAATACTTTGTTGAAAAAAGAGTTTTAAATTAAAAAAATAATTTGGAGGCAGAAAAACAGGGAGGTTTTTTAGAGTAAAAAAGAGGATAATCCATGGAAACAGAATTTAATCTGGTAACTGTGTGAAATTGAGAAAGCTACATCGTGCTTAGGATTCACAGATTATATTTATTAGGATTAATAATGCTTTTTGATTTTTCTTTTTCTAAAATGCATTGAAGCAAGAGGTACATAGAATAAAATTAGTAAATGTCAATTTATCTTACCCTCCAAAGTATTTTTGCTTTCTGGGCCTCAAATTAGCCTCCAGTAAGTCCAGGTTTTCAGGATAGCACACAAAGGCTGGTACTCTCTGCATCGTTTTTTTGTTTTATTTTTTAAGAGACAGGGCCCCACTCTGTGATCCAGGCTGGAGTGCAGTAGTGTGATTGCAACTCACTGAAGCCTCAATCTCCTGGGCTCATGTGATGCTAACACCTCAGTCTTCCTAGTTGTTAGAATTACAGGCTGGTGCCACCATGCCCAAATAATTTTTTTAAATAGGTTTTTGTAGGCTCAAGATTTTGCTATGTTGCCCAGGCTTGTCTCAAATTCTGGCCTCAAGTGATCCTTCCACCCTGGCCTCCCAAACTGCTAGAATGATTAGCATAAACCATCATGCCCCACTGCATTTTGGGAAAGTAAATAAAAATAAGCAAGCTCCACTACCTGCTGTGTTCTGGCAGTAATGTAGAGTTGGGAATAGAAGAGGTCCCACGTAACCCACCAAAATGCATTGTGAAAGAAGAGACCAAAAATTAACCTTAAAATTGCTTTTGTTTATGTATAATTTACTGTGTTTCATTGGTTGATTTTAACTTTGAAATAAAATGAAATTAAAGTAGTTCAATTTAAATGTGGTATTTTAACTTACCATTATAAAACCATTAAATATAAATATTCTTCTCTGCCTATTTACTCAAATAAAAAGGTGGAGAAAAAGAAAGATGGGTAGAATGAGAAAAAAACTTTTTTAGACAGTTACATGAAACTTCATTGTAAGACTAAGTTTTTATAATGGACCATGGAAAATTTGGTCATTCAAATAGAATTTAAGTTAAAAAGTACACATCACTGTAAAGAATAACAAAGTATATTCTATTCCTTGCATTAATGATTATGGCTACCACTTATCAAATGTTTATTTTATTCAGATACAGTACAAAGCATTTTGTATTTTCACATAATCCTCTTCATACTTATATGTGCAGGTATTTCAATATTTCTGGCCCTAAAACGAGAAAAATACATCTCAGAGCAGTTATATAACCAGTCAAATGTCATCTATCCATTAATACTGGACTCTGAATGACCTGGGGGCTATTGCTTTAAAAGACTTCATTTTTTCCTAGATTACTTTATAACATAAGATGGCATTCATGATGAAACAAGGCAGAGAGCTCTGCACATAGGACAGCTCTTTATTTTCACTTGTTTAGGAATTTTAGCCAAAGCCTTACGTCCATTATCCCTTCACCACAAATTCCAGGTAAAAACAAATATTTACTACGCACCATGTCCAGGCCACAATTTTGGAAAGGCCTCCTCCATTTAAAGTATCATCTGTTGAATTCCTATAGTTTTCAAATCATCTCTTAGGATAAACCAGTCATAAAATTTTACCTGACATCTTGAGGTGGCTGGCACTCACCCAGGTGCACACAGCTTTTTAAAAAATTGACCCGTAATAACCGTACATATTTATGAATTTCAATGTGATGTTTCAGTACATGTATACATTTTGTAATGATCACATCAGGATAATTAGCCTATCAACTCAAAAGTGTATCTTCCTTTGTGGTGGGAACATTCACAATCTTTTCACTATACTGCAACATTAATATCTTTCTGCTAACCATTGTCACTCTACTGTGCAACAGGACACCAAAACTTATTCTTTCTAATTGTAACTCTCTATGCTTCCATTCTGGGTTTCCACACTCCACAGGGATTTTGCATCTCTCTTGTAGTTTGGTGTACTTATTCAGTCACTCTATGAGAAATATAGTTGATTATTCGTTGCTTTGATCCTGTTTTGTGGAAGGAGACAGGCACCAGGCACCTCTAGTCAGCCATCTTGTTGACCTCACCCAGAGCTTTCAAAATATACTGCTATGTTATCACATCTTAGCTTCCATCATGAGTTGACACACTTCTTGCCACCCTTATGTTTCTCAGGTTACTTTGCCAGAAGACCTTGTGCTGCATTAGCCACTTAAAAAATTTGCTGCTCTCAGCACTTTGCACACAGTAAATTATGCAATGATGACAGGTGGTGGTGTGTTAGTCATTAGTATTGTTTACCAATGGGCTCTGTTCCTCAGTTTCCAGACATACGACAAGATAGCCAACACATTGTTTCAAGTTAGGTGTAACCCTCCAAATTGATCCAAACAATAAACGTGGGGAACACAAGTCACTTACCGAATGAAAGCTAGCTCGAAATCGGCCTTGTACGCTTTGGTCTGTCAGCGCACCAGGCTTATGGTCATTGTTTCAGGTAAGAAAAAAATCAGTAAAAAGATAACAACCCTAACAAATCATAATGGTACCTTGTCAAACATTAATGTGACTGGAACTAGGTGTGACTCTGTCCCTTTTGTAGTTTGACAAGACAACCATTGGTTGTCTTCTCTGAACATGGAATGGCAAGTAGAAACGTTCTAGGGTGTAGGAGCTTGACATTTTCAAGTTGGAAGCCACCTTACCAGAGGCTCTGCAGCCAAACATCCAGGGTGTATTTTTACTGCCTTCTCATACATAATTTGATTTATTTATTGCCTTCAAATTCAATTTTTACTTGGATGATTTGCAATTTTTAAAATACTGTGTGCAGATAGGATTTGTTATGACAAAAAGATGTGTTAAATATGCAATTGTTTTTAGTAGCACACTTATATCTTCATAGCTCAGTTTGATCTTGTCAGACATGATGAAGATAATTATAACAGCAACAACATAAATTAATTACATGCGCCCTTAATTTTTGATATTGTGCTACCCTACTATGCAGTAAGGCTTTGATTTTGTACTTAAATGTCCTTAAGTACAAATAATTTGTACTTAAATGTGCTTAATGAATAACTCCTTTTACACAAAGCTAAAGAAATAAAAGGAGGTTTTATTATTCTTTAAGTGTTTAATTCTAAAGGAAATTTAAAGTAAGTATTAAACTAGTGATAATAAAATTTTCATAGACTTGCAATATAAATGTAATCTGTTGTTAGCATATATGCTATTACAGCTGAGGACTTGTGAGATGGATTGGTACATCCCATTAATCTCACTTGACTAGCATTTTGAAATATGTCATCATATTAAAAGATTTTAATTCAAATTAACTTTTAAAATGGCTATGGCATATTTTTAAGTAAATTAATTACTGTTATGTTCAAGAACATGCAGTCCCTGAAAATCCTAGCTTTAAAAAATATACTCACTATAATAGGGAGGAATTCTATATTCATAGTAGTTTAGAGGAGGGTTTAGCAAACGCTGGCCCTCGGGCCAAACTGGCTGGTTGTTTTTATTTTTATATAAATAAAGTTTAATTGGAAGACAGCTACGCCTATTAATCTAAATATTATCTATATTTGCTTTCATGGTATAACAGTGGGGCTGCGTAGTTATGACAGAGAATATATAGTCCACAATCCCTAAAATATTTGTTACCTAGTAATACACATAAAAAGTGTGTTGCCCTCACTTTTAGAACACGGGCAGTGAGTCCAAAAAAAAAAAAAAAAAAGAGTTCTGCTATTTTATAGCTTTATAACCTTGGCCAAATTGTGTAGCCTTTCTCTAGCTTCATTTTTAAAATTTGTATTATGAAGAATATAATAATTATATCATAGGCTCAGCTGATGTTTAAATGAAATAAGATATGTAAATTGCTGAAGTTAGTATCTAGAACAGAAAAAATACTTAATAAATATAACATTGTTAATATTGCTATTGTTTCTGTTCTTATGTTTATGAACTTTCCTCCTAAGACTATCTGACATGTTGTGTTCTTACCACAATAAAGTATTTTTTTAGACATACACAGTATCCCTCTCTCACTCTCCCTCTCTTTCACACACACACACACACACACACACACACACAAGACTAAGACTGCCTGAGGAGCATCCACATAGATGTGAATTATTAGATCATTAATTTTGCATTGTTTACATGATGAGATTTTTAATGAAATTCTTACTCAGACAGAATTCAAAATGTTATTATATGTACTAGATTGTTATAAAAGTGAAGTTTTTTTTGTTTTGTTTTGTTTTTCTTTCCAAGACGTGTGGTGTCTTGCTCTGTCTCCCAGGCTTATAGCTCAATCTTGGCTCACTGCAACCTCCATCTCCTAGGTTCAGACAATTCTCCTATCTCAGCCTCCTGAGTAGCTGGGATTACAGGCCCCTGACACCACATCTATTTTTGCTAACTTTTACATTTTTAATAGAGACAGGATTTCATGACACTGGGTAGGCTGATCTCGAACTCCTGACCTCAGGTGATCTTCCTGCCTCGGCCTACCTAAGTATGGGATTACAGGCGTGAGCCACCACGCCCAGCCATAAAAATGTATTTTTAAAGAATATGTATTTATATTTTCAAATTTTGACATATTCAAAAAATTTTTTTCTGGGCATATTTGGAGTTGACATGTTTGGTACATGTAAAATGTATTTGATATTTACATTGTGACTATGAAGACATAAAGACATTATTTTAGGATGGGCCTGAAACTTTATACGCTTAAAATCTGGTGTTTTGCCTTACTTTTACAAAACTATGTACTCATTAAATTTTTGGTGAAATAATTAATTAAATGAGTGAGTTTTGTAATGAATGTTAGATGTCCCTGTCCTTCCTACAAAAATAAGCGAATCATAAACTGAATCTATATAATAAATGGCAAAATAATGTCTCTAATGCCATTTTTAAGCAATTTTAAGTCTGAAAAAGGAGCTTTATGTGTTTTTTTGTCTCTTCTAAAGACAAGAATCAACTTTATCATGTGCCTCAAACCTGGACAGATACCCTGCCTCCCATCAGTAGGTTTGCTGCACTTTGGTGCTCTGGGTTTTCTGATTTCCTTTTATACTGTCAGTGAGCAAAATAACACAGGTGACATCTAGAGGTGGTAAGCTAAGGACTATGTTCAGAGGGGAGACAAGGACAGACCCAGGTAAACACCGCTGCAGGGTGCTACATGGATAGTACCTCATGCAATATTATGAGTATTTTCCATGTTTCTGAATTTTGAAATCCACAACTAAATCTAGACAATTTCTAGATAGTGTCTGTGGAAGTTTCGCAAAAGCTGAAATACCATCCTTTTGACCTTTCCATCTGGAGGCCCTTTGCATACAAGTAATATCTTTAAGCACATAAAATTATCCAAATCATTTCTTTTTTCCTGGAAATATTTCCATTACTCCAGGTAGAGAATGGCAGAGTTTGCCTCTTTTCTATTAATGTTGTTACTAAATTATTTGCTAAGCTCTTCTAAAAATGTGGTAACCTAGAATCTTGCTTATTATGGAATTTGTCTTTGTGTTTGTTAAGACTAGCAGTTAAACAACCTAGAATTATGTTACAATGTGTGAAAATATAGAATATGAATTATGAGTTTGTAATATCTTACAATGAGATTTCTTTCTGTATGCTAAGCATATTTTCATAAGTCTGCCTAAGAACTCAAGAGAACTTACCATTCAGCTTACCTGTTCAACCGTTATTAAACAGCACATGGGAAAGTGAAGAGTTCCCAGGGCGCTTCCTTTAATTTAGTGAGTGTTCCATATTTATTTAAGTTTCTATAAATCAATAAGCACCTTTCCTGAGTATTAACACATCTAGATGCTGACTATTAGAGTTTTAAAGGAACTCTGTAAACAGCGTTGCTTAGTATTCATATTTAGGGTTCATATATAGCCCCGGGTATTTTCAAGCAATTTACAAGCTGTCAGGGATCTGTGAACCACTGATAAAAATTTATTCAATATTGAAGAACAGGAGAAGGTACAAGAACAAGACCTAAATGGAGAAATGTGGTTTGTAGCGAAGGAAGAAAGTTTTATGTAGTATTTGTTGCCCATGTGCTGAAGAAAATCAGGCAGAATATAGATTATTGAATAGATTTCTATGCAACTACAGTAAAAGAGAAACTAAAAAGATACAAATTCTCAAGGAGGCTGAGAGAGCATTGTCACCTGGTTACTCTTTCCTTACCTTTAACCCTTTTCCGTAAGATGGAAACTACTCTTTTAAAAGATTTGAAGAGACAAGTCAAAAGAACAAGGAAACTAGAATATTCCTGTTGTAGTCAAGGCAGAGATGATAATGGAATGACTGACAATTAAACGTATACTTACATACATGCATACACACACAAACTTACTCATATACATGTGTACACATACTTGACAATTCACATAAACCTATGTTAGACCGTACAACTGGAAGATCTTGAAAATGAAAGGGGGCTTTTAATGACTAAATTAGAACGTCAGGCATAAACTGGGATTGGCCCTAAGCACCTGAAGCAAGTAATTGCCCTACATAAATTACGAGTAAGCTCTAATAGTGCTAACGTGATCAACTAAATCATTCCGTTTTTACACACCCAACTTACCTTTCAGCCATGCAAATTTAGAGGTAAGTCATCAAATCATTTATTTTATAAATCAAATTTTATTTCAAATCAAGGGTAACCATCTAGAACCATATCTCAGTGTTAACGTGGAATCCACAAGCAGTCCTCTCTCTGCCCTCTAAGTGTTCTTGTCCTTTCATTTGCCTCTGCTTCTGTGTAGTTTAATCTGTGCTGTGGGAAAGACATGTTCTGATTTGCAATGACTTTAATAACCTATCTGTAGGCAAATTTAAAAAAGGAAATACCTTCAGACACCTGCCAGGAGGTGCATATACGTTGAGACACCGCGGCATTCATTTGACATTACTGTTCCGCAGGTTATATTTCCAGTGGATGTCCTCAGATTTTTTCTTCACATTTATTAGTCTATACTTTCCAAAACTAAATGGCATTTCCTTGTTTTTAAACCAGACGCCTGACCTCTCACATCCACCTTATTTTTGCTTTCGTTTCATCACAATTTATTTTCTTTTTACACAAATCTGCTATGGATAATTTTATACTATCACTCTCTTCTGCTGTCCCTTCTACTTAAGTAAAATGATTTTTTTCAGAAAACAGTAGACATTAGCCACAACTAAATATTTTCTTGTATATAATCTTTTTATTTCTAGTTTTGATTCGAGTATCGTACCTCTAAAGTTTGATTATTCTAAATCACAAAGTATTTTTTTAAAACAAAAATGAATTTAAATTGAATATGTAAGTGATTGTTTTACTTTGTACAGCAATTCTATAATACATTACTTCGTACTTCTGCTTTAAGTATGTATGTGGTTAACTTATAAGTGGGAGCTAAATGATGAGAACACAAGGACACACAACAGGAACAAGACACACTGGAGCCTTTCAGAGAGTAGAGGGTGGGAGAAGAGAGAGGATCAGGAAAAATAACTAATGGGTACTAGTGTAATATCTAGGTGATAAAATAATCTGTACAACAACCCCCCATGACACAAGTTTACCTAGGTAACCAACCTGCACTTGTGCCCCTGAACTTAAAGTCAAAAAAATTAAATGATGCAGAAACGAATTCTTACTACCAGAGTACTGACTTTGTGGTCCACTAGGGTGCTGTTCCCTCAGTTATAAACCCTACCCATTTACAGCTTCTGATATTTACAGTTGAGACAAAAGGGTATTATTTGGAAACAAGTCAGATAAGACTGTTTGTCCTCACTTTAATATGTCATGATGTTTGATATTACCTTGTAATTCTCTTTTCCTGAAATGATACACACTACTTTCTCAACTTTATTAATGCCTCCCATCCTCATGACTCAACCCAGATGACATTTGTTAAAAAAAGCTTCCTTAAACTTGTTTTGTACCTTTACTCTACTTGATGAAAGGATCTTCTTTATTCATTTATTATTTATTTTAAACCCCATATGAAATACTTCCTTTGGGGTAAGAAAATTCAGACTTTAGGGCAGTGACCCTAAAGCTTAACCCCAGGATATAAAACAAAAATTTCTCTGTGGTACTTATTCTATCTCTTCATGGCATCCTTTGACGCCAGTAAAGTGATCTGCCTTAAGTTCTGTCTTTGTAATTTTGCTTCTAACTCTTTGTTGCACATATTGATCCATGCAGTATAAACTTTTATATCAAAAAAAACTTATTGATTTTTTTCTAAACTCAGAGATTAAACTAAATGCCAATATACATTTTCCAGTACATCTTCTGTAATCCCTATGTATATATATTAATATATTAAAATTATATCACTATTATTTAGTACCTTGTGCAGATATAACAGTTTATTATCTCATAATAGACAAACATTATTTCCTCTACAATTATCAATAATTTAATCTACCAGTGACAGAATTGTGTAACACAGATTCAGACATTCTTTAACATTCCCCTATCTCCCTTTGTGTTCCATATAATCCCCTGAGAACATGCTATATGACATTAGGAAGAGCCAAATTCCACTATAACAAACTTTAAGGACAAGTGCAAACCTTGTCTGGGAATTAACTAATCTGACAGATGAGTGAAGTTTGGTGATGTTTAGTTTACCGGATTCATTTCATGGCAATAATGGAATGGTATGATAAAGTAATAATGGCATTATTATGAAAACTTGAGAGAGCCTAGGTTAGCAAAAGCAACCCACTTTGTAAAAAACTTAGCCAAGTAAGATAACCACTTAATCCAAGTACTAAACAGAGTTTTCAAAGAAATAATTTATTCTGTGGCAACTGAAATCAGGCTAGATTATCAGTTGTACTTAACGCAAATAGTCCAGTATTTTAATCCTAAACCATTTCTTTCTAGCCAAATAGAGAAGCATGACTGAAATTGATTTAGCTAATTGAAGCCCATATTGGCCATATTACCTGCAAATTAACATGCAGACTTTAATCAGTTTATGTTGAAAACAAAAAAATAGAAAAAGCATCAGTTTCAATACATCTAAACATCAAAGTACTAGCCTTGACTCAGAGAATGCTATTCATTTTGAACTTTGCAAACTCCAACAAGGTGCTAGAAACTGTGTTATTTACAGCATCTGGTGAAAAAAAAAAAGTACAAGTTTATGTCCTCCGAGTACAAAGTCATTTAAACTTCATGTTCTTTAAACATTTTAATAGTGATATAATAAAAACATAAAAGTAATTAGGGAGGATCTAAGTTCATGTATTATTACATATCAGGCACTATCCTAAGCCTTATAAAGGTATTAACTCATTTAATTCTCACAACAACCTTAAGAGATGGGTATTATTATTATTATCATTTCTATTTAAATATTCAGAACACTAAAGCATAGAAAGATTTGGTAATTTGCCAAGGACATCATTGGCAGAAGCAGGATTTGCACCACAGGTAATATAAGTGCAGAGAACATGTCTTTAAACGATAGGGTATAATGTTCCTAATTCCATTTCCGTGCCTTGATTTCCTCCAACTCCAAATTTACATATTTCCCAAGAACTGTGTGAAGAAGAAAAAACAATTTGTATCTGATAAGGCAGGTAAAAGATATACTACAGGGATGGCTGCAGTGTTCTACCAGTTTCTATCCACAAAAGGAAGATTAATCTTGATTATGTCCTCTCTCCACTACCACTAATTTCTACATTTGTAGGTGGGTGTCATCATAAGACCTAAGACATCTGGAGCTTCCTTAAAATTTGGTACATCTTCCTATTAAGTCAAAATTTCACAGCCCTCATAGTTTAAAGGAAATAAATAGCAAATTGTTATCTAAAATCCCTTTCAAAATCAAAGAGAAATCAAAGAAATCTAGAATCCTAATATGTTTGATATTGTTAAAGATGAAGAAAACTTTTGAGTAACAGTATAAAAAGGTTAGTATTTCATAATTTTTTGCTTTGCTTTAAGATTCCTGGACTGGAAGAAAAGGTAATATATGTAAGTGAAATATATGTGTGGGTTTTCTACTATGCAGTGAATATGCCCAAGGGTAATGATACATGCAAATAAAAAAGATACAAAATATTTAAATTATAAACAAATTATAAAATGTTACTTTTTTTTTTTTTTTTTTTTTTTTTTTTTTGAGTTAGAGTCTCACTCTGTTGTCCAGGCTGGAGTTCAGTGGCATGACCTCCGCTCACTGCAACCTCTGCCTCCCAGGGTCAAGCCATTCACCTTCCTCGTCCTCCCGAGCAGGTAGGATTACAGGCGCCTGCCACCATTCCCACTTGATTTTTGTATATTTAATAGTTACAGGGTTTTACCATGTTGACCAGGGTGGTCTCCAACTTCTGTCCACAGGCGTTGGGCTTGCCTCAGCCTCCCAAAGTGCTAAGATTACAGGCATGAGTCACTGAGCCTGGCCTAAACTGTCACTTTAAGGGAGCTGATCTAGTTTATCCTTAAATTGAGCTGATTTCATTATTTAAGACTTAATCAATGTTTACTGATACTATTGCCTTAACTTTAATGGTACATGTTCCCATAAAAAAAAAAAAAAAAAAAAAAAGATAAAATCTGGTGCAAAATCACTGAGTTTTGAATACATATTCCCTCAAAGCTATTTAAAATCTAATTATTTGTTGATTCACATATGTGCCACAGAATGACAGTGAATCATACCTGAAGCTGGGGGAATAGAACAGTGACATTTAGAAACTCTTTCCCAGTTTCTGTTGATCTGCAGTGCTACATTATTTCCTGAATCTTTATTAAATCACATAGTTTATTTATTCCTCCAGCAGTTCATAATATTTTGTAATATGAACTGTTTCCCCTTCTGACTCATTTGAGCAAGACAGTTTCTTGATTCTTACTTTTTTGTCCAGAGTTATGGTTAATCTTTCAATGATGTTGTTTGTTTTAAGTGGTAATGTATATATCACCTTAGGTCTTAGGGAGGAAAGGCATTATATAAATCTTATATATGTGTCTTATTCCTAATTGGGATTTCCAATGAGCAGAAAGATTCAAGGTTGAATCCTCATTGAACTTCCTTCCTAACACTCCCTGTGATTCACTATACCTGTACAGCAGGAAATAAAACTTATCAGCTTCCCAATAAAACTTGATGGGTTTTAGAACACATTCTACGACTGCTCATTTAAGATATGCATTACACTGAGGTTATTATGACATTCACTATAAGCTGACTAAATCCATTCAACAAAGCACATGCTTTTAACAGACTTGTCAGTGTTTCAGCAAATGCCACGGTTAGCACCATCTATTGACTGATTTTACAAGTCTCGCTTGTTCTGGATGTTTAGGTAGAAGTTTATTATGACTATTTTGGCAAAGTAGAAAACACCAAAGCAATGTTCAAATCTAAATAATAATAATTAAAATTATATAATAATTAAAGGAATAATGAGGTATAAAAATTGGTCTTATTCTTATATTTTGTATAGAAATTTAAAATTTTTAGACTTTAAAAGTTTTTTTTTTCCCATTCAGTTAGCTTTAATGGGACAATTAGTGACTTCTTTAATATTGATTTATTATATTTCTTAATTATTAGATAGTTATGAATACTATTGAAGTTTCTTAATGTTAATTTTGAATTAAATCATTTTAATTTAGTTAATTTTGTTAATTAACTATTTAAAATCTATTCGTTGATTCACATATGTGTCACAGAATAACAGT
The DNA here is from genome assembly GCF_009761245.1 of Sapajus apella. Lineage (NCBI taxonomy): Eukaryota > Metazoa > Chordata > Mammalia > Primates > Cebidae > Sapajus > Sapajus apella. The sequence goes on from NW_022436945.1 coordinate 19,301,187, forward strand.
GACAAAAAAGTTGTGATAAAAACAAAGAATGAAAATATAACATCCATACTTGGCTACAGACACAGAGTTCTTTCCATTTTCAACATTGCATGACAAATATCTTCAAGTATCTTCTGATTGAATTAATTTCTTCTTAATGTTAATTTTTCTTATATATAAATATATCTGCTTAGAAAAAACTACTAGAAGTTACCTGATATAAAATTTTCGTGGCAAAACATAACTCGAGAGGTAAATAATTTATTCAAAGTTACCAATTCTGGAATAGTAACAACAGCTTCCACATAATAATCTTTGCTGGCAAAGCATTTCAAAATAATCACACAATCTGTGTTTATTTGTTCAGCAAATATTTAACTCTGAGTTAATATCCTCATATTATCATATTCTCATATAAACATAGAACATATGTGGTCCTTACACACAACACACAACACACACACACACATACACACACAAGAGACAGAGAGAGAGAGAAGAAAGAATGAAGTAGGAAAGAGAGGGAGGAGTTACAGATTAGGAGAATTACTGTGACAAAAAAAAAAAAGAATGATGAGTAAGAAAATATAACATCCATACTTGGCTGTAGAGACAGAGTTCTTCACATTTTCATCATTGCATGACAAGCATCTTCAATATCTTCTGATTGAATCCCAACTGCCGGAAGTCAATTCTACTTTCAGAGGTGAGCTTCATAATGGTGATCAAATATTAAATAATCCTTTTCTGGTTTTCTTACACCTCTGAACTACTGCAACAAGGTTTAATTATCTAGCCAGTAGGAGGTCCTTTATTAAATTCATAACTGATTTGCTTCCAGAAAACTCCTTCAAAAGATTTGGACCAAATATTCATTAATATACTAGTTTTTGAAAAATCCATATTAGAAACACATATGTTCTATGTATTTTATGCACACACACACACACACACACACAGAACATACTGTGGAAAAAACAATTTTATATTAGATAATAATTTATGGATACATTATTATAGTAGTATTTTGAGTTATGGAGCTCATATAAAATAAAAATGGGACATATATAAAAAGGACATATCTAAACAAATATAAGTAAGCTACAATAAATAGACTATAACAGCACCAAAAGACAACTGGAAGGTAGATGTCAGAAGTCCTGGGTGTGAATTTCTCCTTTCATCTTACTAGCTGTGTAATAGCAAATGTTAGAAAATAGATTCCTAAGTGGACTAAAACAATATCAAACAAGACAAAATTCAAACACATATCTATTTAAAATCATACAAATGTATACAAATATATGTTAAACTATAAACATTTAGCAAATATAAGAAGTAATAAATATTTTACAATGCTAACAATTAACTTTAAAAGCATCCTAGGTTGGGTGTGGTATCTCATACCTGTAACCCCAGTTACTCAGGAGGCTGAGGCAGGAAAATCAGTTGAACTGAAGAGATGGAGATTGCAGTGAGCTGAGATCATGGCATTGCAATCCAGCCTGAGCAGCAAGAGTAAAACTCCATCTCAAAAAAAAAAAAAAAAAAGAAGCATCCCAATAAGATATATTTCAACAGAAATACCAAAATATTTAAAATACCAAATCAAAGTTATCTAGAAAATTCGCTTGTTGTACTATAAAAATAATAAATTTGAGCTACTTTAGTTGCACAAGGTAGAGTATTTAACTGACAGAATACCTGGGTGATTTATTATCCACAGTTCATTAACACTACCAAGACATGACAATATTAACAATAATTGAAATTAAATTTCAGATTAAAAAAAATGTTAGTCGGCCGGGTGCGGATTCCATGCCTGGAATCCCAGCACTTTGGGAGGCTGAGGCGGGCGGATCACAAGGTCAAGAGATTGAGACATGCTGGTCATCATGGTGAAACCCCGTCTTTACTAAAAATACGAAAAATTAGCTGGGCATGGTGGTGCGTGCCTGCAGTCCCAGCTACTCGGGAGGCTGAGGCAGGAGAATTGCCTGAACCCAGGAGACGGAGGTTGCGGTGAGCCGAGATTGGGCCATTGCACTCCAGCCTGGGTAACAAGAGTGAAACTCCGTCTCAAA
>NW_022436945.1:19303649-19342850 GCF_009761245.1 Sapajus apella
AAAAAAAAAAAAAAAAAAAAAAAAAAAAAAGTGTTAGTCATACCAAGAACCAATGATTAGAATGAACAAAATGAATAATTTTATGGCATTTTTTTGCAGAAAGCATAAGTATGCAGAACCATGTTTAAAAGCACATTTATGTGACTAAATTAAATAACATTGTATCAAGATATACTTGATACAGATATACAAGATATATCTCTGACCTTAACATATTTTTTTATTCCTAACTGGACCTTCAAGGTTAATAACACCGTAAGTATTCTAATGGCAGCACCTGCATTTTTTTCAATTATGCTTATTGCTTTGTAACACATACACACAGTTCATATACACATATACACAGATACGTATAGCACAATTCATATTTATTTGTATTATTAATTTTTATTTATATATTTGTTATTCCTAATAAATAAGGAATAACTAGGTGCTTTTTTTAATTGTTAAAATCTTATTGCAAAAAAATAAGACAAATGGAGTTCTTACACATAAATGCAAGTAAATACGGAGTTAGAGAGAAAGGAACAGGGAGAGAGAGTCAGAGAGAGACAAAGAAGAGAAAACTTATTTGAAGTGCCTCTTTCACACACACACTTGGGAACAGTGAAGTTACTGGAATTAACATTCTCAAAATTTCTAATATGAGAATGTTAGGAATTTAAAAAATGGCTTTTTTAAAGAATATCAAGAGAAGATACAATTTTGAGCGTATAAGGTTTTGCATACAAGAGTAAAAGTAAACACATACTTATGTGTTCAGACAAGTTTGAAACCAGTAGAGTGAGTCTCATTTTGGCATTAATGAGTACTGTAAACTTTAAAAACAAATATAAATGCATATGCTTTTATTCACACCAAAGTTAATGTATGTGAGTTATATAATTAGTCCTATTAATATCAGATTTAACAGGATCTGCATTTTACTATCTAAAGCCTACACTTGACTTTTGAGACCAATGACACCATGGAGATGGCATGTTAGGAATAAAATCATTTCTAATTATTTCAGGTGGGACTATCATCTGTTCAGTATGATTAACGATCTTATTTAAATATTTAAATTTAAAAGCAAAATGCCTTTCATAGTTTTTTTTGCATAAATAGCATTGAACAAAATAAATCACAAGACTGAATTGAAATTAGTTTTTTTATGACTTCCTTTAAAAAAACTTAAACTCATAATAATAGTAGGGAAATATGTCTATGAAGCAATATTTACCAAAAGATAGAAGTGTATAGGATTGAATTCTTTACCTCCCTTCACCAATAGACTGTCAGCATATTAAAAATTCAATGACTTTTTTTATCAGTTGAGTAGATTTTTCTATATATACTGTCATATAATGATCTAGTTATATAATTTCTTTATATGCCCAAATGTGATACATTTGTACTCAGTCGCCAAAGCTATGTTTGTCTCTTTTGCTTTGTTGAATAAACACATCTATTATGAATTTACATACTCAAAAATATTTGACTTTTATTTCTTATCTATTGTGCTTTTTCGTAGACTTTTACATTAGGTCTTTGAAAAGAAAATGATTTAAAAAGAAATAAAGCTGTGATTCCGTTTTGTATGTCTCTTTTTTCTTTCTATTGTAATTCTCAAACAATATGTATATATCAAACATTACAAGCTGATCAATACCTTTTCTTTGTCTATTTAGTAATTTCACCCAATACTTTTGTTAACAGATAAGATAACATTTAGGATAATTAGTAAATGTAGGGATAAGGTGTTTTTTGTGTAATCTGATACTGGAATAAAGAAACCTGGGTTATAGAAAAGTATATTTCCCTCTACTTATATGTCTTTGTAGAAGTCACTTAACTCTCTTGAATCTTTAATGTCTTCATAGACTATTCTGGTAGATACAAAACACAAATGGGACAAAACAGAGGTAGCCATTGGAAACATACCTGGTCTGGTCACCCCCACCGACTGAGCTTCATGAAACTTTAGTTCTGGCTGAAACTAGAGATAAACATAAGCATAATTATAATTAAAATATTTTGCTCATTTATTTTATGCCAGGCACTAGGATCACAATTTGTAAATGTTTTCACATTCTCACCACAGATATATGATTCAGAAGCCAATGTCATTTAACGATAAGGAAACTGGCTTATTAAAACAAGTTCATGGCTGGGCACAGTGGCACAAGGTCAGGATATCGAGACCATCCTGGCCAATACGGTGAAACCCCGTCTCAACTAAAAATACAAAAATTAGCTGGGTGTGGCGACACACGCCTGCAGTCTCAGCTACTTGGGAGGCTGAGGCAAAAGAATCCCCTGAACCGGGGAGGTGGAGGTTGCAGTGAGAGGAGAGCATGCCACTGCACTCCAGCCTGGTGACAGAGTGATACTCCATCTCAAAAAAATAAAAAGAAAAAAAAGCAAATTTTTATCATTTAGGTATCAGAGTTGGGTTCTGAACACAAGAGTTGTATTCCATCATAAGTGACCCTATGATCACTTGTGATGGAAAAACCCAACCTTATTATTTCATTGGAAATGACACACATTGAAGAAGGTCTGTTTTTCGTACATTTGCTGGCAATGCCTTTTTATTCCCAGTTTCGTTTTGTTTTGTTTTTTTTTTGGGGGGGGGTGAATGTTGTGGGTGTGGCAGCCTGCTACCAAGGAAACAACATGAACATTTATGGTCAGGTATAGAAAACGATTCTGTCTCCGTAATGACTAGCTCTGAGGCCTTAGAAATGTTCAACTTGCTGAGCTACAGGCCAGGTCTTTGTAAAATAGTATTTTAAAATGCCAACTTTGTGTACCTTATATGAGACTGAATATTAACTGTGGTTGCTGGCTAAGGGAACTGTAAAAGCAACATATTACTTTTTGGAAAAGGCTTCATGATCTCCACATGCCAAACACTGTAGAACAAATTCCAGACCTACTGGATTCACCTATACATGTTTCAGCTGATAGAGGAAGAGGCAGAAGAGAAAAGAAAGAGTACATTCCCAGAGAAGAAATTTGAATAAAAGATGTAACTGCCAGAGACAGGCGACTATATGCCCTACGGAATGTGGGATTAAAACCTCTAATTTCTGGCAGCAAAATGTTACAAAAGGATACTGTGATAGGAGTTCTTGAGGAAATAAATATGGAAGAGTCCTCATCTGCCTCTTGTTTCACTTGCTGATACATCAACCTGTAAATGAAGAGGACAGCAGATACAACAGTGTTTCTCCAGTGGTTGAGTAATAGCTGACCAGTCCTTCAATGCTAACAATTAATTCTCGAGACTTTGGTACTCACTTTTTAAAGTCTGGTGATAACAAAGCAGTTTAATTCTCTAATTCATGGATAAATCCTACACATTTCATGACAGAGCACTTTAATATGTATTTACGGATAGATAAGGGGTGTACTACTGTCTGAACCTGTCCCTTCAAAATTCAGGTGTTGCGAATGGGTTGGTATTAAGTCGGAATACTTTAAGGTGTGATTAAGCCATAAGGGTTCCTCTGTTGTGAATGAGATTAAGGTCCTTGTAAGAGAAACTTCATGCAGCATTGGCCTCTCTTGAAAAGACGCAGCTTTTCTTCCTTGCAGAGGATGCAGCAATATGGCACCATCTTGGAAGGTGAGAGCAGTCTCACCAGACAACTTAACCTGTTGTTGCCTTTACTTTGGACTTCCCAACCTCCCAAAGTGTGAGAAAATACATTTCCATTCTTTAAAAATTACCCACCATAAGGTATTCTGTTATAGCAGCATAAATGGACTAAGATTGGGAGTTTTCTTTTTCTGTGCTTCTTTATAAGAGCAACCAATAGAGACATTTCTCCTCCTTCTGGTTTTGCAGATTGCATAAATACACTCTCTGAGGTCAGAGTAGGTGAAACTGAATACTTGAACTAGCATGTTACATAGTCTTTTAGCTAGTTGTAGCATCTGTTGATAGGTTGTTTTTAAGTCACAGTTACATGTTTTATACTATATGTTTTTATGTCACCATTATAATGAGACAAGAATAACACCATAACCAATAATTTCTAGCCTGTGGGACCACCTCATCTGCAAGTATAAAAAAAAAATTCTAGCTTGTTGGGTCACTGTGACCTTGGTCCTTTTTGTGTGGCAATTAATACTTCAACAGCCTTCTCTGCAGTTTTTGGTGTTTAAAAGATGACAAGAATGAAATCAGCTTTGTGTTATTTGATATATCTTGATTTTTAAGGGTTTTGTTTGTTTTCTTGGATGATCATAGTGTTAAGCGTTATATGCCAATAATCCCAGAGGACTGGTGTTTGTGATTCTGTTGTGATCTCTCTCTCCATTTTTTAATCTCTCTTTTTTAAATGATTACTTTTAAGAGGAAGGATCTATATGTTTCTCTCATGTGCCTTGGTGAAAAGTTTATTACTATTACATTTCTAGTCCTACCATCTAAGTCCATGACCTACCAGAAAGGGGTCCAAATACTCTCAGGGATGTTGAACATAAACTAAATAAAATTTTTATTTTTTTATTAAAATAAAACTTTACACAGGATTATCAACTACATAATTTATTGTAGTACCTATAAAATATTCCAATAAATATTGCATATAATTCTTTATGATTTTTCTAAGATCTAGCCACATGACAGTCTATTAAACTATACTTATAGAAACTTACAAAATCTTTTACATTTTAAAAATGAAAATAATGATTGTTCCCAATATATCTCACAAAATTGATATAAGAATTAATAATTTAAGAATCGTGTCAAATAACTGAGTAGAAGATAATAAAGGATATTCTTCTCTTTAGATCTTTAACTGGGAAATCAAGACTTGTCATTTACATTGTTACTTGATGAAGTTAGTCAGCTAATGAATATCTATGGAAAGAAAGAAAGGTAGTGATGCATTCATCTTCCATAGCTATGAATTCTCAAATACAAATTATTGCAATTCAATAAAGATGTCCTACCAGCTTGCCAATATTTTTTTCCTATTCTGGCGAATTAAAAAAAATACGTAATACTACAAAAGGTTAATACAAAAATTTACAGGCCGTTAGAGGTTTACATGATTTATGAGCATGAGTAATCCTTTTTAAAGTTATATTTACAGTTTAGGGTATGTGTATGAACCCTGGTTTTATCTGCATGACATATTAAAATTATTTATAGTGTTTTATAAATACAGTTTCTATATAGGAATATAATTTTATGAGTGGATGGATGGCTGCCTGGACAATGTTAAGGAAAATTAAAACTGCTCATCACTTCATGTGTGAAATCCTAATATGCAAAGCGTATGAGGTGCAGACTGCAGTAAGTTTTGCCAAAGAGGAGCTAAGTGAATGGTAAGTGATACTGCAGAATAAAACACTTGAATGAACATTTTCCCTAGAGTAGTGGTAAATACACTTTATGCTGATTTGTGGCAATACAGTGCGCATAAAGAAAATAAACAAGATTTTTATGTCAAGGCATATCTTGAAGCCATATTCCCTGATCAGTGTCCTGCTACATGTATTACTAAGCACATGTGGACTACTTCTGAGGTCTTGCATATTTAATACGGGTATGTTCTTGATAGAGCACATTAGACAATTCATTTCTGGAGTACTCCATTACCAACTCTGACAGCCTTACAGCTTGGTTGGGAAATGAAGTATAACATCAGGTTACTAAGCAACTCTGCAGCTTTTTAAAAGTATGTCTTGGAACTCACTTGTTTCTTCTAATTGATTCCATCCACATCATTTAGAACATAAATGGGATACCATGTTTAGAAATATGCTGGATTGGTACTTTAAGCTAATGTCTTGCTACTGCCGCATATCTAAATCAAGGGCTGGCATATGAATGTCATATTGAAAGTAAATTTTTATCTTTCTCCTAAGTTGCATCATATATTTACACACACACACACACACACACACACACACACACACACACACACACACCCCATTACTTTGGCAGCCCAAATCAGTGTTTAGAGGTTATCTGCACATTGTCAGAAAATTACATAAAAAACTGAAGAGTAATGCTACTTTTTTTTTTACCTTTACACAGAATAAAATTTTAATTAGCCCATCTGACTTACCCCTCAGTACATTCTCACAGTATAATACATTAGAATTAATAGCAAATCTGTCTCACAGCATTGCAGCCACATTGACATTTCTGCAGTCACTAAACCAATAAGCAAGATAATATCTCATCCAATCTTGAAATATTGGTGATAAATGCATCCACATATTGCATTTTACAAGGAGTGAAGCAGATGTTTATCAACTTTGACTCCTCTTTCCATTAGATCAGAGGTGAAGAGTAAGCAATAAAATATTACAAACATTTTATATTCAATGTATCTTCTTAAAAATCCATTTGCTCTGAGCTCAATGATTTTGAATAGTGCATAATTTAGTTACTAACTCCGTATGTATGGAACATTTTGTAATTTGATGAAGTTCCAAGATGCAGGAGAGATTGATAGACTGAGAAAGTCTGGATATTTTTACTTACTGTCTGTTTTTGACTTGTTGAATTACCTTTTGACTTAAGGTATGACCATTAAAGAATCTTTCACAAAATATACACTTTAAAATACTTGATGATATAAAGCCTATTTTTTTTGTTTCTTTAACTTTATTGAGGTAAAATTGATATGTGAAAAATGGCAAGCATTTAATATGTACATCAAGATGAGTTTGGACACATACGTACAGCGATGATACTGTCATCACAACCAAGGTACTAAACATATCCATCACCAAAAGAAGTAAATTTTTGTAAAATGAAGAAAACTAAGGTCAAGTTTCTCTCTCTCTCTGCCTCTCTCTCTTTCTCTCTCTCTCTCCACTTCCCTTTTACCTATGGATTTCTAATTAATCCAGTATCTTTTTTTTTATTATTGTGCTTTAGGTCCTGGGGTACATGTGCAGATCATGCAGGATTGTTGCATAGGTACACACATGGCAATGTGGTTTGCTGCCTCCATTCCCCCATCACCTACATCTGGAATTTCTCACTTTACTATCCCTCCCCGACCTCCCCACCCCCTCCTCACTGTCCCTCCCTTGGCCTCCCCCCACCACAGACCCCAGTGTGTGATGCTCCCCTCCCTGTGTCCATGTGTTCTCATTGTTCAACACCCACCTATGAGTGAAAACATGTGGTGTTTGATTTTCTGTTCTTGTGTCAGTTTGCTGAGAATGACGGTTTCCAGATCCACCCATGTCCCTACAAAGGACAAAAATTCATCATTTTTTATGGCTGCATAGTATTCCACGGTGTATATGTGCCACATTTTCCTTGTCCAGTCTATCGTTGATGAGCATTTGGGTTGGTTCTAGGTCTTTGCTATTGTAAACAGTGCCGCTATGAACATATGTGTTCATGTATCTTTATAATAGAATGATTTATAATCCTTTGGATATACACCCAGTAATGGGATTGCTGGGTCAAATGGAATTTCTATTTCTAGGTCCTTGAGGAAGCGCCACACTGTCTTTCACAATGGCTGAACTAGTCTACACTTCCACCAACAGTGTAAAAGTTTTCCTATTTCTCCACATCCTCTCCAGCATCTGTTGTCTCCTGACTTTTTCATGATCACCATTCTAACTGGCATGAGGTGGTATCTCAATGTGGTTTTGAATTGCATTTCTCTAATAATCAGTGATCATGAGCATTTTTTTCATATGTTTGTTGGCCTCATGCATGTCTTCTTTTGAAAAGTGCCTGGTCATGTCCTTCTCCCACTTTTGGATTGGTTTGTTTGTTTTTTTCTTGTAAATCTGTTTTAGTTCTTTGTAGATTCTGGATAGTAGCCCTTTGTCAGATGGGTAGATTGCAAAAATTTTTTTCCCATTCTATCGGTTGCTGGTTCACTCTAATGATTGTTTCTTTTGCCATCAGAAGCTCTGGAGTTTAATTAGGTCCCATTTGTCTATTTGGCTTTTGTTGCCAATGTTTTTGATGTTTTAGTCATGAAGTCCTTGCCTATGCCTATATCCCAAATGGTTTTGCCTAGGTTTTCTTCTAGGGTTTTTATGGTGTTGGGGCTTATGTTTAAGTCTTTCATGTTTTAATTATTCAATTGCTTGAGAGAATCACAACACTATATAGAGAGAGACGGTACTAAAGTAATTGTCGTTTTGCTTTTAAAAGTAATGGCTTTGCCATTACTTCTGCATAAGCCATATATATATATGTGTTTAGACAGATTCTCACTCTGTCTCCTAGGCTGGAGTGCAGTGGTGCAATCATGGCTCATTGCAGCCTCGACCTCACCGGGCTCAAGTGATCCTCCCACCTCAGTCTCCTAAGTAGCTGGGACTAAAAGCATGGACCACCATAGATGTCTAATTTTTTTTTTTTTTTTTTTGGTCAAGGCGGGGTGACGTCATGCTTCCCAGGCTGGTCTTGGAACTCCTGAGCTTAAGTTATCTGTTTACCTTGGCCTTCCAAAGCGCTGAAATTATAGACATGAGCCACTGTATCTAGCCCTCTATATTTCTTTTATTTCATTTTAGGGCTTTCCCTTTTAAACACTTTTTAATTGCTTAAGAAATTTCAGTTTAGATCAATCTGTCCATTTATTTTACCACTGTTTATAGATAAATAGGAATCACACTACAAATACAGAACTTAGAACAAAGCAAAACCTGGTTTAAAGATTCAATGGTAATAGGTAGAATAAACATGCCTTTTTTAAACTAAAAATAGCCATAGAAGTGAATTTTATTTACTAAATCAGAACCCTATGGTAGTTGTCAATATTGCATGGCCTTAATAGTCAGAAATGTGTATGAAAACCAAGTCATAGAGTTAAGATGAAGATTTACACAGGCAAGCTATTTACTGTAGCAGTAGTGACATAGTCAAGGTGGAATAAATAAATTGCAAATATTTACATGAAATATTGTAGTAATGCATGTTTTAATATAATACAGATTAAGGCTGATATATGTTTTATCTAAAAATGTTTACCTATTCATTTTGGTAAAAAAAAAAAAAGGAGCATTTGTGTTTTCATTACAGGAAAATTCACACAACTGCAAGGAGTACAAAAAGGTAAAAATAATAATAATATTTAATCTATAAAATAAGATATTTGAAAGCATATCTGTTAACCCAAAAGATATGCTTACCCGAAAAAGTGTCTTAGTTAACATTTATTTCCTATAAGAAATGTGCCTAATGGAGATTAGTTTTCCACATCTATCCATCTAATTAATCAGTTGGAATACGTTTTCTAAAAAAACAAGATACGTAAAATCTTGATTTACAAATTATTTTACCAAACAGAAGAAATATTGAAAAACAATCAGTTCATTTAAAATAGAAATATAAGAGCAATAACAAATATAAATTATGTGCAGATAAATATAACACACGCAAACTTGTATTAAAAACGTCAGTGTAAAAACTGGTTCAGTAAATAAGATTATTTGGAAGTGAGATCAGCACGTTGAAGAAATAAGTAAGTTTTTCTTTGTTCTTCAACAGAATGTCAATGTGGAAATGATATACACCCCAAAATATCTTCATGAGAAGTCCTGAATCCAGTAAGAACTGGTAGCACATGAGATTGGAATTGCTCCGTTTTGCTGCTGGTTAGACATAATTGAACAACAAACATCAACCACTATAGCTTATATGTTGAAAGGAAGCTGATGAAAATTGAAGTTAAATTTTTATTTTAAAAAACTGTAAAAATTACAGAACAACTGCTTTTATTGGTTCCATCAATAGATGATATCCATTAGCAGATTTTACAATATTTTCTTTGAGTAAAGAAAAGATAAAAACACTAGTCAAAACAGCTCATTACCCTCTGAACTAAGATTCCACCTCTCCAATTTGATTTCTTCCACAATATTTGGCAGCATATAGTTTTTAGTAGCTTCAAGCAAGATTAATGAGGAATAATGTCATACAAACTGAATCAAATTGTAGCCAGAGACCAAAGCAGCCTTAGGTGAATTCCAATTCAACATTAGTACATCAAAGAAAATGTTGTATCCACTATGAAAGCAGAAATCCTTTAAATGTTTTCCTAAGCGGGTCAGTGTTAAAAGATTACATATTTACATATGTATTTCCGGAAAAGTAAGATATGGTATGATTTGACTATATCCCCACCAAACTCATCCTGAATTGCAGCTCCAATAATTCTCATGTTTTGTGTGAGGGACCCAGTGGGAGATAATTGAATTGGTGTGCGCTTTTCCCCATACTGTTCTCATGATAGTGAACAAGTCTCATGAGATTTGATGGTTTTATAACAGGAAACCCGTTTTCACTTGGCTCTCATTCTTTTTTTGCCTGTTGCCATGTAAGGCATGCCTTTTGCCTTCCACCATGTTTATGAGGCCTCCCCAACCACAAGAAACTGTGAATCCATTAAAGTTTTTTTTTTTTTTTTTTTTTATATAAATCCAAACCCAGTTGTGTTTATCAGCAGTGTGAAAATGGACTGATAAAAGAAATATATTACATTTTTTGGTATATTTATTTTTGTTTTTTTACTTTGTTTAATACATACCACTTTCTAAGTTATTGTGTGTTTTTCTGAAGCATCATATGAAATGCTTGCTTACATATGGGTTTAAAGTAACTCATTGAACTAGTCTAACTTTTGAGGATATTAATTACTTTTTGTTACAGTAAGGGAAATATTTTGCTGCAACATTTATTTTATATCTACAGAATTTTTAAAGCATTAATATTTCTAAAGTCTCTTTATTTTGTTTATACAAAAAGATCCTGAACCTTATTCAAATAAGTTCCTCTGACATAAAAACATGTTAGAAATAAATCCAAACCCATACATCCAAAAAGGACATGAAAAATTAATCTGCATCTACTTGTTGGAATAACTAACAGAAAAAGCAACTGTATCTAAATGCCTTAAAATGGAAGCATCAATATTGAAAAGAGTAAGTGGTAGGAAGTTTAGGAAGAGAAGGAGTAATGAGGTTAATATTTGGCTAGGTGTGGTGGCTTATGCCTATAATCCTAGCACTTCGGGAGGCCAAAGCAGGTGGATCACAAGGTCAGGAGTTCAAGACCAGCCTGGCCAACATGGTGAAACCTTGTCTTTACTAAAAATACAAAAATTATCTGGGCGTGGTTGTGGGTACCTGTAATCCCAGCTATGTAGGAGGCTGAGGCAGGAGAATCATTTGAACCCAGGAAGTGGAGGTTGCAGTGAGCCGAGATCCCACCATTGCACAGCAGCCTGGGTGATGGTAAGACTCTGTCTCAAAAAGAAAAGAGAAGGAAAAAGAAGGTTAGTACTTATTTTAAAAACGTGTGACTCAATGCTACTACTATTTAATTATTTATTAAGGGCTAACAGTGAACATGAAAATAATGATAGAAAAATAAACTCATAATTATTTTAATTATGACATTTAGAAAACTAGTTGAAATAAATATAAAACCAGAAGGCTGAAAATATGATGCAAATGCAATAGAATAGTCAATTGAGGTGCAAAGTGATGACTATTAGTCAGAGTCTGCAGGGATAATTTAGAAACAAAAGGCAGGATTTGAACTTGATGGTGAAATGTTAATTACAGATGAGATTGAGATTCACTTCTGCATACAGAGTTAACTTACCTTTTCATCTGCCTGTTATTTTACTTTTCTTTTCATTACAAAATAGCCTCCTTCACAGAGGATGCACAAAATGTGAACAAACAAGAAAAAAAAGAAGAGAAAAATTGGTAAAACAGGTTTAGAGAGATACTATCAATTTCCTTAAGTATTGTACCACCCCTCTTTTACGAACTATTTGCAAAAATTGTCACATATCTTATAATCAAGTTCTTCTATAATGTATGTTTCCATTCTGAAGGCATCTGAAAGAGAGAAAATGCACACATCACAATGTAATGTCTTGATAGAGATGGGAAAACAAAATCTGTAAACTACAGTGGCAGGCAGCTAAGGAAATAAGTACGTAAATGGTTTTCCCAAGATGAGAATGTAGTGACTCAGTAAGCAAAAGATAGATTTTGAAAGTATGACAGCAGGACTGCAGAAGTAGTTATGAAAGTTCCCTATTGATAATAAGAGCATCATAACTAATTTGTGATCAACTGCGTTCACTAGATTACACTTTGCTTCAAATATCCTTGTTAAAGCGTCAGAGCTATTTACCACAGTGTATCTCAACATGGCACTGACACAATACATTTAATCTTCAACTATGAGGGAAAAATGTTTAATGTCCTTGTTAGGTATTAGCAAAATATGAAGTTAATAACTATTTGATATATCAACCTGTCACCTTAATGGTGGCCTTTTACAATAGCGCTTTTATCAGAAAGTAATAATTGCATAAAAGGACAATAATCTTCATGCATGAAAGAAGAGATCTCAAGAAAGCATAAAGCTCTTGCTATTCTTTCTGTAATAACCTCTGGAAAACTGGAAAAATTCACAAAAGACAATGACTAATATGTATCATATAAAACCATAAAGAAATATACAATTTATAATTAAATATGTATTAATCATTCACATCTATTCCACAAATTTTTAAGTAATAACGTGTGGCTAAGTCTCTTGTTTTATGGAAAGCATGTGAAAGAATAATTTGTTTTGGCTTCACAATAATGCAAGAAGTCAGTTTGGAATAAGGAAACCTGGAAGTTATGGAAAATACAACTCAGAGTACTACTTCCAGGGACATTTTTTTCGTATGTATCTGGAAATAGTTCTAGTATTGGCTCAGCTGTTTGGCAGTGTCATTAATAATCCACCTTCTGTCTTTGTATTCTCACTCTTGGCAAGGTGACCTTTCTTCTCTTAACTGCAAGATAGCTGCTGTACTTTGGTCAATTTTAAGGACCAGAAAGGTAAAAGGGTTTTTTGTTTGTTTTTTTTTAAACAATAGTGTTTGCGTGTGTGTGTGTGTGTGTGTGTGTGTGTGTGTGTAGTCTAAGTACTACACAGGCACCTTTCTGCTCATTGTACTACTAAAAATTTACTCACATGCCAAATAAAAAAGAGATTATCATGAGATTACTGGTAATGGTCAGTCATGAATTAACCCTTATGGCTCTTGTGGAAACCATGCCAACCCTCCAATCAGAAAGTCTTCTCCTTTTACCTAGGCCATTATAATAAGTAGGCATTTATTCTTCAAACAATAGGAGGTACTGAACTGTTTCTCACTGTAGAGTTACACAGCACAATTTTCCTTTTTAATTTTTATTCAGCATGTCTTGTGAAAAATGTATTGTCCACCAGCTGAAGTCAAAGAATGTAGCATATGTAGCTTTGGAAAGAGATAGGAGTTCCCAGTCTTTACAGGTTGCCAACACAATGGAAAAAAATCTAGCGAATGCTATTTGTGACAATGTGAATTAACCATAACAAAATCAATTTTTCATTTGTCACTAATCAAAATGGAAATTTGTCTTCAATGCATTGAGCTGGAGGAGATCTGCTGCATAATCAAAGACACCCTCTGGCAAACCTTACTCCCAACATCTGAATACTGCAGTTTAACTTCACTGGAATTTTCTTAATCTTCATAGTCTCAAAATGTGTGATGTCAACTATTAAGGGCATCTCTGAGACACTTATTGAAGTCTTTGAATAGTGCGTTTTCTCAAGTACCCATTTCTCTTTGAGGAGTTTGCCCCTCATGCCTCTGTAATCAGAGCATTGGTGTAAACTTCATGCCAGCCACAGAAGTTCTATGAATGAAAAACTCTGCAGCAAACTTTATCTGCTGTTTTCTCTGCTCTGTTGACCCCATTGATAAAACCTCCCTGCCAACACAGTATGAGCTGCATTCCCATTAGAAACATATATTTTACTCGTCATAAAAAACGGGATGTTATCACTATAATGGGCTTCTATTTGAGCAGAACCCTTATAACCACAATATTTGCTTGGCTCTAGCGATGCCATCTGGAGAGTATGCTACAAGATAATATTATGATAAAGTGGAAAATTCCCACGGTGTCATATACAATGTCAAAATTTCAAAAATTGTGAGATTTTTCTTACTTTATCTCCTTTCAACTTCATATCTGCCAAAAACGGCCCATCTCAACTCTCCATTTGTATTTCGTCAGCTTCCACTCTAGGTCTTAGACTAGTAAAATATTTAATCCAGTATTCTGTGACATTATTACTGCTGCTAAAATGGATGTGACTACCTGGATAAATTATAAAAACACACATTTTCTCACTTTTTAAAATAATAGGTAAGATGTAGTTTTAGAGCTATGCAACAAAACAAACATTTTCTGAACCTTAAGATTGCCTTAATTTATCCCAGAAAATGTAAGATACACAGCTGTCACAATCAGTGGGGGTAATTCCAGTTCCTAGTCAGAAACAAGGGCAGACAAAGCAGCTATACAGTATAAATCCTCTTTCTCTCACCAGGAACCTTTTTCTATTAGCCCACAGTTCCAGCTGCTCAGGAGACTGATGTGGGAGGATCACTTGTACATAGGAGTTTGAGGCTGCAGTGAGCTATGATTGGACCACTGGACTCCAGCCTGGGAGACAGAACAAAACCCTGTCTCAAGAAAGAAAAAAGAAAAGAAAAAAAAGAAAAGAAAAGAAAAGAAAAGAAAAGAAAAGAAAAGAAAAGAAAGAAGGAAAGAAAGAAAGAAAGAAAGAAAGAAAGAAAGAAAGAAAGAAAGAAAGAAAGAAAGAGGAAGGAAGGAAGGAAGGAAGGAAAGGGAGGGAGGGAGGGAGGGAAGGAGGGAGGAAGGAGAAAGAGAGAGAGAGGGAGGGAGGGAAAGAAAAGAGATACCCAAAAGTAGTCGATTTAGTAAATTTCTTATTTCACTGCCCCAGAGAACACACGAAAGTGGATTTTCATTGTCTGTTAACAATAACTCAACTGAACTGCTAAAAATTATATTTTGGAATGGAGATAAGGTTTTGTTTTAGTTGTTGGTCTTTTCTTTAGGCAAGTTTTTAAAACATCAGGAAAGCTACATGGCTGTAACCTCAAGGCAACTCATGGTACTTTATATCTACAGAAAGAACGGAAGAGCAAAACCAGTAAAATAAAATGTCATTGCCATCTGGAGTGTATAATAGAAATGCACAATGGATCATAATAGACAGCAGCAATCCCAGACAGAGCTGCACTTCCAGATTTGTCTTTATGTCATCCTTCAGGTCTGGTTTCATGATTCTCATAATCTGAAAAACAGAAGTATTCACAGAATAAAATACCAAGCAATTAGGGTCATATCTTGAACACCAAATACTATTCTCAGAAGTAAAGTTTCCAATATGTTGGGAGAATAAGCAAAGAAAATAATTCTTAAATGGCTTAGAAAGGTATTTTTACGTTCTACATATCTTTAAGAATTTTAACACCAGCTCAGTAAATATTATATCTGTTACAAACTGAATTGGGTCCCTCCCAACATTTATATATTGAAGTTCTAAGGCCCAGTTCTTTCGTGTGTAATTGTATTTGTAGGATCTTTAAAGAAATGATTAAGACCAGGCACGGTGGCTCATGCCTGTAATTCCAACACTTTGGGAGGCCAAGGAGTTCAAATTGCTTGATTTCAGGAGTTTGAGACCAGTGTGAGCATCATGGTGAAACTCCATCTCAACAAAAGACACACAAATTAGCCAGGCATGGTAGCATGTGACTGTAGTCCCAGCTACTCAGAAGGCTGAGAAGGGAGGATCACTTGAGCTGGGGAGAAAGAGGTTGCAGTGAGTCACGATCAAACCACTGCACTCCAGCCTGGATGACAGAGGGAGACCTGTCAAAAAAAAATAAATAAATAAAAGAAAGAAAGAAAGAAAGAAAATTAAGAAAAAAGCAATTAAGATTAAATAAGACTGGTGTCCTTATGTGACACATAGATACCAAGGGTGAACGCACACAGAGAAAAGACCATATGAGCACACAGTCAGAAGGTAACTATCTGCAAGCCAAAGAGAGAGAGCTCAGGAGAAACAAAGTCTGTCAATCTTGGACTTTCATCCAGAGCCATGAGAAAAAAATTTGTTGTTATGTATTTTGTTGCAGCATCCCTAGCAAACAAATACAGTATAGTAGTTGCCCTCCACCACCTTTCTCATAGATTTTTTTTCATTATTCATGGTTTTAATTACCTGTGGTCAGCTGTGATTTAAAAATAAATGGAAAATTCCAGAAATAAACAATTCGTAAGTTTTAGATTGCATGCCATTCTGAGTAGCATGATGAAGTCTTGTGCCAACCCATTCGATCCTGCTACATTTCAGCCTGAACGTGTATCCGCCCTTTGTCCAGCTTCTCTATCTATAGAAGCTTGCTGTCAGTTAGTAGGCATCTGGGTAATCAGATTGACTGTCATAGCATGGCAGAGCTTGTTTTCAAGCAATCCCTAGTCTACTTAATAAAGGCCCCAAAGCACAAGAGTGTACTGCTGGCAATTTGAATATGCCAAAGAGAAGCTGTAAAATGCTTTGTATAAGTGAAAATGTAAAAGTTCTTGACAATGAGGAAAGAAAAAAGTTATATGCCGAGTTTGCTAAGGTCTAAGGTAAGGCAATCTTCTGTCTATAAAATCATGGAAAAAACAATATGTATGGTACAGAGACTTTGATACTATCTGCAGGTTCACGTATCTACTGGGTGTCTTGGAGCATATCCTCTTCCAATAAGAGGGGTTACTTTGATTCTGTTATATAAATTGTAGCATTTTTTTAACCTCAAAATGTTCCCATCACTTAATTTCTGCTAGTTCCAGAAACTTTTCCTCAGTGAGACTTTACATTTATTAAAATGTCTCATTCTCTTTCTTTCCTTTGTTGATGACTTTTTTCCTCTGTTGACAGCAGTGTACAACAAGTTCTAAGCTGTGAGGTTACCAGACACTTCGATTATTGATATAACTAGAAACGATGAAATAAGACTATATGCTCAATGACTTTAAGACAAATGCACCAAATTATTGTAATCTGAGTATCCAATAAGTTAACTGGTATATAATAAGGGAATGCAAATTTTCTCTTAGCAGATTTCTTCAATTTAGTGTTCTCTCCTTATTTGTGTTCTCAAACATCACAAAATTCAATGAAAAATGTAACATTGAGAAAAAGGGGAAGAAAGAATGTAAAAGCAAAACACAATATCCAAGAGCTCTGGGACAGTTTCAAAATTGCATAAAGTGTGTTACAAGAAAAATAATAAGAAAAGAACAAACATAAGAAATATTTGAAGTAATAATGGCTGTGAACTTTACAAAATCAATGACAGAAATCAAAACATAGGTTGAGAAGGCTGAAAAACACAAGGCAAGATAAATACCAAAATTCTACTTCTTTATGGGTATATCATATTCAAATTGCAGAAAACCAAAGACAAAAAAAATTCTTGAATGGAAGCTGACATGGGGAATATTTTACATATAGAAGAAAAATGATACATGCAGTGGACTTCTCAGACTATAATCAAATGAAGATGAAGTAAATATTTAAAGTATTGAAAGAAAAATAAAGTGCCAAACTAGAATTTTTTATCCAGCAAAAATTATTCTTTAAAATGATGGAAGAATATTGCAAACAAAAAACAGGAAATTTATTTTCAATAAACTAAAAGAAGTTCTTCAGGTAGAGGTAAAATAATACATATTAGAAATTTAGATCTACAAAATTTTTAGAGAAAAAGATCAAACAGTGCTAAAGAAAAAAATAAGGTAAATTAATGTTTTTTAATTTTTAATTTCTTAAATAATATATAACTATATGCAATGAGCAATAAAATTAGAATGCATAGGTAATTACACCTTATTAATAAGTGAAATCAGAGACTGCAATGCCACAAAGAGGGAAAGATCTAAATTACTCTTACATAGCTTACATATATTACACATGAAATGGTTTAGTTCTCTTTCAGTGAGGGCTTAGATTAGTGTAAAAAATGCTTGTTGTGAACTCTAGAGCAGTGTATTAGTCTGTTGTCACAATGCCATAGGAACTACCTGAGACTGAGTATTTATTATTTTTTTTAAAAAGAAGTTTCATTGACTCACAGTTCTGTAGGCTCTACAGAAAGCATGACTGGGAAGGCCTCACGAAACTTACAATCATGCAGAAGGAGAAGGAGATACATGTACATCTTCACATGGTGCCAGGAGAGATAGAGAAAGAAGGAGGAAGTGCTACACACCTTCAAACAACCAGATCTTGTGAGCACTCACTCACCAGCAAGAGAACAGCAAGGGGGAAATCTGCCCCCATGATCCAATCACCTCCTTCCAACAGTGGGAATTAAAATTCAACATGACATTTGGGTGGACACAAGGAGTCAAACCATACAATTTCAACCTTGGCCCCACCAAAATTGCATGGCCTTATCACATTTAAAAACACAACCATGCCTTCCCAATAGTCCCCCAAAGTCTTGACTCATTCCAGCATTAACTCATAATTCCAAGTCCAAAGTCTTATCTAAGATGAGAGTCCCTTTAAGTTATTTGCCTGTAAAATCAAAAACAAGTTTGTTACTGCCAAGATACAATGGGGTTCCGGCATTGAGTAAACAGATCCAGTTTAAGAAGGGAAAATTAGCAAAAACAAAGGGACCACAGGCCTCATCCAAGTCCAAAACCCGGAAGGGAAGTCATGAAATCTTACATTTCTCAAATAATCTCATTTGACTCCATGGTTCATATCCAGGCCACACTGATGTGAAGACTGGGATCCCATGGTCTTGGACAGCTCTGTGCCTGTGTCCCTCCTGTGTACAATCTTCATGGCTGCTCTCCCAGGCTGATATTGAGTGCCTGTGGCTTTTTGAGGTGCAAGGTGCAAGCTGTTGGTGGTTCTACCACTCTGGGGTCTGGAGGACAGTGGCCCTCTTCTCACAGCTCCACTAGGCAGTGCCCCACTGGGTACTCTGTGTAGGGCCTCCAACCACACATTTTCCCTCTGCACTGCCATAATAGATGTTTGTCATGAGGGCTCTACCCCTGCAGCAGATTTCTGCCTGGACATCCAGGCATTTTCATACATCCTCTGAAATCTCAGCAGAGGCTTAGATTTGTGCCTTTTGCACACCCTCAGTCTCAACACCACATGGAAGTTACCAAGGCTTGATGTTTGCACCCCCTAAGCAACAACCTGTATTGTACTTTGGCCCCTTTTAGCCATGACTGGAGCTGGAGCAACTGGGATGCAGGGCACCAAGTCCCTAGGCTGGATGCCACACTGGGGGCCTGGGCTCTCCCCATGAAACCATTTTTCCCTCCCATGCTTCTAGGCCTGTAATGGTAGGGGCTGCTGTGGAGGTCTCTGACATATCCTGGAGACATTTTTCCCATTGCCTTGGTGATTAACATCCAGCTTTTTATTAGTTATGCAAATGTTTGCAGCTAGCTTGAATTTCTCTACAGAAAATGTGATTTTCTTTGTTAGTGCATTATTTTTCTTTTTTATCACAAGTTTCCAAATTTTCAAAATTTTCATGCTCTGATTCCTCTTGAATACTTTGCCACTTAGAAATTTCCTCCACCAGATACATTAAATCAACTCTCTCAAGTTAAAAGTTCCATAGATCTCTGGGGCAGGGCACCGGTATCTTTGCCCAAAATTCCACCAGTATCTTTGCTAAAGCATAGCAAGGGTGACCTTTACTCTAGTTCCCAATAAGTTTGTTATCTCCATCTGAGACTACCTCAGTCTGGATTTTGTTGTCCATATTATTATCAGTACTTTGGTCAAATCCATCCAACAAGTTGCTAGGAAGTTTCAAACTTTCACACATAATCCCGTCTTCTTCTGAGTCCTCCAGACTACTCCAACCTCTGTCTATTGCCCAGTTCCAAAGTCACTTCCACATTTTCAGGTATCTTTAGGGAAGCACCTCACTCTCTCTTATACCAATTTATTGTATTAGTCCATTCTTATGCTGCTATAAAGAACTGTTTGAGATGGGTAATTTTTAAAGGAAAGAGGTTTAATGGGAGGCCTCAGGAAACTTACAATTTTAGTGGAAGGCACTTCTTCATAAGGTGGCAGCATAGAGCATGAGTGCCAGGAAGGAAAATGCCAGATGGTTATAAAACCATCAGAACTCATGAGAACCCATTATCATGAGAACAGCATGGGAGAAATTGCCCCCATAATTGAAGTACCTCCCACTGATTCCCTCTCATAACACATGGAGATTATCACAATTCAAAGAAAGATTTGAGTGGGGACCCAGTGCCACACCATATCACCATCCGAGACCAGTTCAGCCTGGACTTCACTATCCATATCACATTCAACATTTTGATCACAACTATTCCACAAGTCCCTAGGGAGTTTCAAACTTTTCCTCATCTTCCTGTCTTCTTCTGAGCCCCCCAAATTGTTGCAACCTCTGCCCATTACTCAGTTCCAAAGCTACATCCAAATTTTCAGGTATCTTTATAGCAATGCCTTACTTCTCTGGTACCAATTTTCTGTATTGGATGTTCCCATACTGCTCTAAAATACTACCTGAGACTGAGAAGTTTATTTAAAAAAGAAGTTTCCTTAACTCGTAGTTCCAGAGGCCATACAGGAGGCATGGCTTCAGAAGCCTTAGGAAACTTACAATCATGGCAAAAGGTAAAGGGGAAGCAAGAACATATTCACATGGTGACAGGAGAGAAAGAAGGAGGAAGTGCTATTTCAAAGTGCACTTTCAAACCACCAGCTCTTCTGAGCACTCACTCACTATCATGAGAACAGCAAGGAGGAAACCTGCTTCCATGATCCAATCGCCTCCCACCAGGTCCCTCTCCTAACACAGGGAATTACAACTGGACATGAAATTTGGATGGGGACACAGAGTCAAACCATGTTAGGCAATTAAAACAAAAGCACGATCAGTAGGCTAAAACAGGTCACTGGAAACAAGCAAAACATTAAAAAATCAGAGAAATGAGAAAGATGGGAGAAATAAATTAAAATAAAATTCGCAAAAAAAAAAAAGGTAAAACTTTTTCTCAATGAGTTTGCAATGAAAGAACAAGTGTTGAGACAACAACACCCCTTAAAAGCCAAAGGGGGAGAGAAAAGTCCCATGTCAACATCCTTGTCCTTAGACACATAGATTTGAGCATGTTCATCGCTTCTGAACATCTGATCTACAAATGTGGTGGGACTGACGAAAGAACCATTAAAAAATTTTATAAGGAGGCTGCTGAGATAGGAGATAACTTCTTCAAGCATGCTTACCTGAGCAAGAGCATGGCATCACCATTGATCTCTCCCTGCAAAAATTTGAGACCAGAAAGTATTATGTGACTATCACTGATGCCCAAGGACATAACGACTTCATCAAAAACATGATTATAGGAATCTTGAGTAGACTGCTATCCTATTTGTTGCTGCTAGTATTGGTGATTTTAAGATGACACCTGAGAGAATTGGCAGGCCTATGAGCATGCCCTTCTGAGTTACATGCTGAGTGTGAAACAACTAATTATCAATGTTAACAACCTAGATACCACTGAGCCACCCCACAACCAGAAGAGACTTGAGAAAATCATTAAGGAAGTCAGCACTTATTACAAAAATTATCTGTAACACTGACACAGTAACATGTGTGCCAATTTCTTATTAGAATGGAGCCAAACGCTGGATCCAAGTACTAACATGTCTTGGTTCAAGAGATAAAAAGTCACCTGTAAAGATGGCAATGCCAATGGAACCATGCCACTTGAAGTTCTGCATTGCATCCTACCACCAAATTGTCCAACTGACAAGTGCTCACATATACCCTTCCAGATGTCTGCAAAGTTGATGGTATTGAGCCCTGTGCTGAATGGAGACTATTGTTCTCAAATCCAGAATGATTGTCACCTTTACTCCAGTCAACATTACAAGTGAAGTAAAGTCTGTTGAAATGCACCATGAAGCCTTGAGTGAAGCTCTTCTTGGGGATAATGTAGGCTTCAGTGTCAAGAATGTGTCTATGTAAGATGTTTGTTATGGCAACAATGCTTGTAACAACAAAATGACCCATCAATGGAAACAGCTGTCTTCATTGCTCAGATGATTTTCCTGGACCTTCAAAACCAAATCAGTGCTGGCTATGCCCTTGTAATGTATCACCACACTCCTTACATTGCTTTCAATTTTGCTGAGCTGAAGGTAAAAATTGATTGCTGTTCTAGTTAGAAACTGGAAGATGGCCAGAAATTACTGAAATAGAGTGATGCTTCCATCATTGATATGGTTCCAATCAAGCCCATATTTGTTGAGAGCTCTGATTGTCCTCTTTAGAATTATTTTGCTGTTTGCAATGAGACAGACTGTTGCTGTTGGAGTCACAAAGCAGTGGACAAGGAGCCTGCTGGAGATGTCAAAGTCACTAAGTCTACCCAGAGTGCTCAGAAGACTAAATGAGTATCCCTGAAGACTGCTACCCGTCTTAATCAGTGGTGGGGAAAGGTCTGAGAACTGTTTGTTTCAATCAGCTATTTAATTCTAAGAGCAAAAGACTGGTTTATGGTAAAAGTGGATTACAAAAGCTTGAGAAGGAAAGAAAAATGTTTTATGGACCATTTTGTTTTTTTGTTTTTTTTTTTGAGTGTGTGTGTTGCAGTTTTAATTCATTAGTTTTAGTAATCAGTACTTTTTAATGCAAATAACGTGACCAAAAATCTGTTACATAATTTGAGACCCATTAAATCAAAGTTTAATGAGAAATCTGTCTTCTTTTGGTCAACACTGAAACTTTTTTAGAAATGCTTAGGCAAAGGACTTCAAAATCTATTTATGGTGTTGAAAATCTGCTGAAACTCCATAAGAGTATGATAATTCTGAGTTAACATATTTTTCTGATTGGAAGTGGAGAGGTTTTTTTCCCCCACTTATTTTTAAGGGAAAGAAAATATGTTTAAAGCACCTAGTGGAAAGCTATGAGAGGGCTCTGGTTGCAACACTATTGGGTAGGACAGAAATGCAGCATGCTTTTGCTCACCTGTAATTCACTTTAGAAGGTCAAGTCCTGTACCAAAGACCCTGTGTTACATAAAAAATTTTGTTACATCAATATTGAGTAAATTTGTTGGAATCTGAAAATGAATTAAAAACAAAGTAGATATTAGATCCAAAACCTTTTAATATTAACTTTAAATTGGATGGTCTAAGTGCACTGATTAAAGTGCAAAGATTGCTCAGAGTGAATAGAAAGAAATTTTAAAATGTTTTTCATAAGAAATCTAATTTAGGTAAAAAGAATATGATTGTTTAAAATTAGAAATAAACTCTATATTATGTAAAAATAGACCATGCTGACACTGATGAAAGTAAGCTTCCTGAACTATGTTAATTTCAAACAAAGCAGAATTCAGAACAAGATAATCAGTAATTAAGTGAGGTATTACAAACTGATAAAGGGATCAATTCTCTAAGAATATTTAATAACCATTAAGATGCATGTGTCTCATGGCAGCATCAAAATATATGAAACAAAACTGATCAAATTCAAAGGAGAAATGTGCAAGGACACCATTATAGTTGGAGATGTAGAGAATTCAGCACATCTCTTTTAATCATTGATAGATAAAGCAGGCAATTATCTGTCAGGATTTTCCTGAACAGCACTATCAATCAACTTGATCTAATTGACAATTAGAGACTACTTCATCCAAGAAAAACAGATTACACATTTCTCTCTAACTCAAATGAGACATTTACCAAAATAGAGTAAGTTATGGGCCATGAAATACTCTTTAACACATTTTATATACATTATTTAAAGGAAATTATCAGATCGCATGAAACAAAACAAGAACTCAATTAGGGAAATAGCTAAAAAAATCTCAGAATATATGAACATTAAAAAATTTTATATTGAAAGTGGGTCAAAAGGCCTCAAGATAATTAAAAAGTATTTTTAACCCCGTCTCTACTAAATATACAAAAAATTAGCTGGGCATGGTGGTGCGTGCCTGTAATCCCAGCTACTCAAGAGGCTGAGGCAAGAGAATTGCCTGAACCCAGGAGGCGGAGGTTGCAGTGAGCCGAGATCGCGCCATTGCACTCCAGCCTGGGTAACATGAGTGAAACTCAGTCTCAAAAAAAAAAAAAAAAGTATTTTTAAGTAAATGATAATGAAAATATAAATTAACAAAATCTGTATGATGTAAGGAACGCAGCGCTTAGGCTAGGCACGTTGGCTCATGCTTGTAATCCCAGCACTTTGAGGTGGCTGAGGCAGGTATAACACTTGAGTCCAAGAGTTCAAGATCTGACTGGACAACATGGTAAAGCGTCATCTCTACTAAAAAATACAAAAAATCAGCTGGGCATGGTGGCACACGTCTCTGGTTCTATTCACTTGGAAGGCTGAGGTGGAAGAATCATTTGAGCTGGGAGTCTCAGTGGGTGGAGATCACACCACTGCCCTCCAGCATGGGTGACAGAGTGAGACCCCATCTAAAACAAAATATGATAAAATAAAAAGCAGTGCTTAGAGTGAAAATTATAGTACTAAATGATATAAATCTATATTTATACATTTTCTATGCATATGTTCTCTCTCCCTAATATATATATGTTATAAAAATAAAGATTAAAAAATCTTTATTAGTTTTCATGTTAGAAAACTAGAGAATAAAGCACAAGTTAAGTATAAAGCCAACAGAAGAACAGAAAATGTAAAAGTCAATGCAGAACTCTATGAAATTGAAATAGAAACAAAATCGAGAAGATTAACAAAATCAAAGCTGATTCTTTGAAAATATAAGCAAAATTCATGAATCTCTAGTAAAATTAACCAGTAAAAGGAAAGTGAAGGCACAAATTACCAGTGTCAAAAATGAAGAAATCTTTATTACTCACCCATGGGCAGCCTATGAAAACAAAATTTTACTATATTAAACATGTATGAAACAACCTCACTAAAATAAATGAAGAAAAAAACTGTTGACCTAAAGAAATTATGAAAGTAGTGGAGTCTTTAATACTAAAGTGAGGAGTTAAAAAATTGTGCATAATCACTTGCTTACATGTTTATCCAGGTTAACAATTTTCAAACTATATAATTGAGCAATAAAGCAAATGGAATGCAGATGCTTGAAGCCAGGCTTCTCATGTTGAAGCGGTGGTTACAAGTCAGTAAGGGAGGCATCTGCATTGAATCACGTGATCATATACTACAGTTAGAGATATTATAAATCGTGTTTATCTTAATGGGGATACAAATGGTTACAAATAGAAATATTTATGGACTTGTATATAAGCAGGGCAGTATACACACACACACATATATATATGTACACACACACATAAATATTACGTGTGTGTGTGTGTGTGTGTGTGTGTGTAGTGATTAATAATGCCAACTTGATTGGATTGAAGGAAGTAAAGTATTTATCCTGGGTGTGTCTATAAGGGTGTTTTCAAAGGATATTAACACTTGAGTCAGTGGGGTGGGAAAGGCAGACTCACCCTTAATCTGGGTGGGCACCATCTAATCAGCTGCCAGTCCTGCTAGAATATAAAGCAGGCAGAAAAATGTGGAAAAGCTAGACTGGCCTAGCCTCCCAGCATACATCTTTCTTCTGTACTGGATGCTTCCTGCCCTTGAACATCAGACCCAAGTTCTTCAGTTTTGGGACTCGAACGGGCTTTCCTTCTCCTCAGCTTGCAGACAGCCTATTGTGGAACTTTGTGATTGTGTGAGTTCATGCTTAATAAACACCCCTATAGGTAGATATAGATATAGATATAGATAGATATAGATATAAATAGATATACATATATCTCAGTAGTTTTGTCCCTCTAGAGAACCCTGGCTAATACAGATTTTGGTAGCAGGAGTGGTTCTAGAGGAACAGAGTATTAAGGATGGAGTTCTTTCATTGGATTTGAGGTTTCTGGAGTTGGCTACGTAATATAATGAGACCCCAAAATGCTAAGGACTCTACTTCTATAATGTGGAGAATACTGATAGTCCTTGGCATGAATTGTTTAGTGAATTATGCAAAATAAATGTATTTGACACTCCTGATTCAATGCTCATGAAAGGCAAGAAGTTTAGTGACTCTATACATAATATATTTGACTATATGTGGAGAACCAAGAAACGTAATAAAGCTGGCTGGTAGCTCCAACATTCAATGAACAAAGAGATAAAAGAAAATGACGAACACAGGGAATCTAACTCCCGGCTTTGGAAGCAAACACTGAGCCTCAAATCTGCTAAGATTGCCCTGAGTGAGTCTTATCTCCTCTAGAGAAAGAACTGAAATTGTGGATAAACAGATATAAGCTCTTACGTAAGTGGATAATCTGCAATGAAAGGTGCATCACAGCCTCACCAGGTGTCTACTGTTAATGTGAGAGCATTGATTGGAAAAGAAAGAACCTGATACTTGGAATGGGGATTTCTGGGAGGACCTTGAAAAAGCTGCAGACACTGAGTTCGTAAACTCTGATGAAGCGTTTTTGCCAGAAGAAACAGCTTCTCCATCCCCAGTAGTGGCAAGATCTCTCCAACCCATGCTGCCATCAGCCTTTCTATCTTTGTCTGAGGAAATAAACCCTATGCTGCCTAAGGAAACAGTAATGGTCTCCTCGAGGCAGTTGCCTGGCAAGATAATGTTGATTCTCCTCAGGAGCCACCCTCAATACCCCTGTTTTCTTCTAGACCTATAACTAGACCAAAGTCCCAGTGGGCCCCTAGAGGTGAGGTTGAGAGTGCGACCAAAAGGAATGCATTACACTTGACAAGAACTGCTTGAGTTTTCCAATTTATTTAAGCAGAAATCTGGAGAACAGTCAGAAGAATGGATATGAAGAGATCGGGATAATGGCAGAAAAAAACATAGAATTGATCGGGCTGAATTTATTGATTCCCACTAAATGTAGGAACTCTGCATTTCAGAGAAATAAAAGCATATACAAAAATAAATACTTATAAGTGAATGCTCATAACAAGTGTATTTGAAATGGGAAAATCCTGGAAACAAACGAAATGACCATTAACAGATGAAGGAATCAAGAAGCTGTAGCATAGCCATAAATGAAGTAACACTTAGCAATATAAAAGAATGAAATAACAATAAATAATACATAAAACAACATAAATGAAATTTAACAAATATTTATGCTGAGTGAAAGAGGTGAGATTAAGTACACACTACATGGTTAAATATACATAAAATTATAGATAACAAAAAATTAAATATTATGATGAAAGCAGTTGTTGTTTTTGTCTGTAAGTGATGCAAAGAGTGTGTTTGGGAAAAAGAAGGCAGAGATGACCAAAGGTCAAAAGGAAACTCAGGAGTTAACAAAACTGTTTTTTATCTTAATTTTGATTATGGTTTCACAGGTTAATACATATGATAAAATTAATAAATTTTACACTTTAGTTGAATTGTATTGCATGTTACTTATATATCACATATGTAAAAATATATACTACTTGCATAAATAAAAAGCCTTGCTCTCAAAAAATAAAAGAATAAAGATACCCACTGTCCATTTTAGAACAAATTGTGATATTTAGATTATAGTTTTATTTTCAAGTTTTCATATTCCTTTTATATAATTTTACTTTAGAAATTTTATACTAAAGGTAAGTAAATATGAAAGAGAGAGATCATGAAATGTTTGCCTGAAACACAACATGCATTCATAATGGGGTAAATCACTGGAGCCTTGTTTGACAACAAAATATTTTGATAAAATAATATATTAAGACATACTAGAATTAAATTATTTGGACATCATCACTTCAAGGTCATTTCAACACAACTATTAGTCATAGACTTAGACTGCAAATTCTTTAAAAATAGTCTTCTGATCCATGTTTAAATATCTTCATTGATGAGGATATGACTCCACCCTGAGTTAGTTCTTTTCTGTGTGAATGTATCTTAATATTACATATACAATACTCCCTTACAATGAGTCAAAACCTGTATTCTGTGACTTCTATCAATTGGTCACAGAGACATAACATTATGCAAAGTAACTTAATCTCTATCTGTGAATACTCTTACAATGTGTAAATTTTCCTGCCCTCATGGAAAATTTTTTCTCCATGCTAATAAGTATGAAGTTTCTTCTATAATTTCTTCTAGTTTCAAGTTTCTTTATATTATACCATCTGAATCATTCTTTGACCCTAAATGACTTTTCCTATCCTGTTCGTCTGCTCTAAAGAATAAAAGAACTGATTTTTAAATCAAGCTCATTATCTCATTTTCTGTCATACTCTTTGTACCAGTCATTGTCTCCTATGTCAAGAAAAAAAAAGAAAAGAAAAGAAAAGAAAAGTAAAATTTGAGATCCTCAGGTAATATTTCTGGCAAGAAGTGGTAAGAACTAGTTTGTGGTTTAAAAGTTATATTGGATTGATTATTTGATTGCTTATATCTATGGCATACTGAATGTGAAATTTATTGGGAAATGAGAAATAAGATATCTTGCTTCTTTGATTGTCTGCATTACTTTCATTGATCTCTGAAGTGTAAAGTATGAAATTTGTTAAACTCTATCGTTCATTATATTATATGGAGAACCTAAGTGTTACCTTGACAAGCAGTTTATACATCCCAGGGGAACATTTGGTTACTGAAAAGGACGTCCAGATCTTCAGTCTGTTGATTAGTTGGCTGCCATAGCTTGTTCCTTATAGAACTTTAAAGATCTGTCCAATTATAGAGAGTTCTACTTGCATGTCATTTAATGCTAAATTAGTCTTCATAAGGCTGGCTGTGAGAATTGACTCCAATTATTTACATATAGAAGGATTTTTTTTTAACTTTTCATCTATCTCTAAAATTTATCTCCTATACTATAAATGTAATTATTCCATTCATATGTACTATTTCCTCCCCCCATGAAATCAGGTTGCCCTTGAAGTGGGCATTAGAATTCAAGGAGGAAGAAATAGTATCATAGGTGTACTACATGGACTAGTACCTGTTTTTCTTTCATTTCCTTGCCAATATAATATACATGAATGCTCAATTGCATTACATTGATAGAATCTCTTGATTTGGCATTTTCTATAGCCACTCCTTGATTTTTATTTATTCATTTATTTTTGAGATGGAGTCTTGCTCTGTCACCCAGGCTCTAGTGCAATGGCACAATCTTGGCTCACTACAACCTCCACCTCCCAGATTCAAGTGATTCTTCTGCTTCAGCCTCCCAAGTAGCTCAGATTACAGGCATGCAGCACCATGCCCGGTTAATTTTGGTATTTTTAAATCTGTTTCACTGGATTTCTTTTTCTTACTGCCTGGATTCATAGGTTATATTTTGCACTTATAAATGTTTTCCAAACTACTAAACTTTTGGCAGTCAAATTTCCACACATACATTAAAAAAGAAAACCAGCAAAAATGCATTTTATTAGTTATCAACCAATATCTAATTTTTAAATATTAAACACTTTTGATCTAAATAAGGCAATCAGTTGGTCTAAGAAATAGCTAAATTTTGCTGTAAATACAAGCCACACATCCAATAATCTACCATCATATTTAAACATCAAATTGACCATTAAGCAAATTAAGATTTTGATTTTGTAAATTAAAAAAAGAAAGGTCAAATCTTTCACAGTTGGAAGCACACTGTGTATAATACCGTAGCCATCAAGTTGGCCAATACAAAAACCTGGGAGACCTCCTGTATTCTTTCTCATTCTCTATACTAGCATTCTATTTTCCCTTATATTACATCAATTCTGGCTTTTTATATTTCTCATCTGGTCACTATGTGTACTGCAATGGTGTGGCACCAACATCCGTTGTGTAGACTATTATAATAGTCAGTTGATTCATACTATTACCTTTATTTTTACCTACCACCAAATAACACAACCTGTCACTCTAATCTGAAATCTCTTTAATAATTTACTGAACAAATAGAGAAATAATCACTCCAGACAGAGGTACACTGGTGCAACGGTGGTTGTTGAGGAGAATTGAGGAGAGCTCAGTGAGCCAAAGCACCCATTAGAAATTTTTACTATGTTCCATATATGTTTAGGTTAGATGACATTCCTCTTCCTGAGACTCTTCAGGCGGAGTCGAGTGCACCTTAATCCACAGCATCTTACCATCATAACATGCAAATGTTATTTTATAACTTAAATGTCATTCTTTGTTTGTCAATCAAACCATATTAAGTAATTTCAGAAAGAATATTTTGCACTTAAAAAGTTTTCATGACATTATACAACTTTTATAATTGTACATTTTTTTTTTCTCCTTTGTTAAATATACGCAGTTAGCATCAGCAAAATCTTTGATTTGGCATGCTTTGTGTATTTTTATCAGAACTGATCTTTCATTTGGATGGGAAAAATTAATATTCTATTCAGGCAGAGGAATTTAGAATATATTATTCTAAAGAAGAAACCCTCCTTTTTTTAGAAATCAAGAATATAGATAAGCTGTAAGTCTTTGAATCATATTGGCTATGCGGGATCTCTTTTGGTTCCATATGAAGTTTAAAGTGGTTGTTCTCGAGTTCTGTGAAGAAGGTCAATGGTAACTTCATGGGGATAATGTTGAATCTACCAACAAAAAAGGCCAGAACCAGGCAGATTCACAGCCGAATTCCACCAGAGGTACGAAGAGAAGTGGTACCATTCCTTCTGAAACTATTCCGAACAATAGAATAAGAGGGCATCTCCCTTAACTCATTTTATGAGACCAGAATCATCCTGATACCAAAATCTAGCAGAGACACAACTAAAAAAGAAAATTTCAGGACAATATCCCTGAAAACATTGATGTGAAAATGCTCAACAATATATTGGCAAATGGAATCCAGCAGTACATCAAAAAGCGTACCCACCACGACCAAATTAGCTTAATCCCTGGGATGCAAGGCTGATTCAACGTATGCAAATCGATAAATGTAATCCATCACATAAACAGAACCAATGGCTAAAACGACATGATTATCTCAATAGATGCTGAAAAGGCCTTTGATTAAATACAATGCTCCTTTATGCTAAAAATTCTCAATAAACTAGATATTGATGGAATGTATCTCAAAAGAATAAGAGCTATTTATGACAAACTCACAACAAATATCATACTGAATGGGCAAAATCTCAAAGCACTTCCTTTAAAAACCGGCACAAGACAAGGATGTCCTCTCTCATCACTTCTACTCAGCATAATATTGGAAATTCTGGCCAGGGCAATAGGCAAGAGAAAGAAATAAGGGATATTTAAATAGGGAAAGAGGAAGTCTAATTGTCTGTTTGTGGATGACATGATTGTATATTTAGAAGTCTCTGTTGTCTCAGCCCAAACTCTGACAAGCAACTTCAGCAAAGTCTCAGGATACAAAATCAATTTGCAAAAATTGTAAGCATTCCTATACACCAATAATAGACAAACAGCCAAATCATGAGCAAACTCCCAATCAAAATTGCTACAAACAGAATAAAATACCTAGCAATACAACTTACAAAGGATGTGAAGGACCACTTTAAGAACTACAAACTAATGTTCAAGGAAATAAGAGAGGACACAAACAAATGGAAAAAAACATTTCATGTTCATGGATAGGAAGAATCAATATTGTGAAAATGGCCATACTACCCAAAGTAATTTATAGATTCAATGCTATCCCCACCATGCTACCATTGACTTTCTTCACAGAAATAGAAAAAACTACTTTAAATTTCATATGGAACCAAAAATGTCCATATAACCCAGACAATTCTAAGCAAAAAAAAACCAAAGCTGGAGGAATTATTCTACCTGACTTCAAACTATACTTTAAATCTGCAGTAACCAAAACAGAATGGTACTGGTACCAAAACAGATATATAGACCAGTGGAACAGAACAGAAACCTCAGAAATAATGCCACATATCTACAACCATCTGATCTTTGACAAACTTGACAAAAATTATCAATAAGGAAAGGATTCCCTATTTAATAAATGATGTTGGGAAAACTGGCTAGCCATATGCAGAAACTGAAATTGTACCCCTTCCTTACACCTTATATGAAAATTAACTCAAGATAGATTAAAGGCTTAAATGTAAGACCTAAAACTATAAAAACCCTAGAAGAAAACCTATGCAATACCTTTTAGGGCATAGGCATGAATAAAGACTTCATGACTAAATGCCTAAAACAATGGCAATAAAAGCCAAAACTGACAAATGGGATCTAATTATACTAAAGAACTTCTGCACAGCAAAATAAAGTATCATCAGAGTAAACAGGCAACGTACAGAATGGGAGAAAATTTTTGCAATCTATCAATCTGACAAAGGGCTAATATCCAGAATCTACAGAGAACTTAAACAAATTTACAAGAAACAAAGAAATAACCTTATTACAAAGTAGCAAAGGGTATGAACAGACACTAATCAAAAGAAGACATTTATGCAGCCAACAAAGATATGAAAAAAAGGTCATCATCATTGGTCATTAGAGAAATGTAAATCAAAACCACAATGAGATATCATCTCACGCCAGTTAGAATGTCAATCATTAAAGTCAGGAAACAACAGATGCTAGAGAAGATGTGGAGAAATAGGAACACTGTTGGTGGGAGGATAAATTAATTGATCCATTGTCGAAACAGTGTGGTGATTCCTCAAGGATCTAGAACCAGAAATATCATTTGACCCAGTAATCCTACTACTGAGTAAATAACCAAAGGATTATAAATCATTCTACTATAAAGACACATGCACACTTATGTTTATTGCAACACTGTTCACAATAGCAAAGACTTAGAACCAACCAAAATGCCCATCAATGATAGACTGGATAAAGTACTACACAGCCATAAAAAAGTATGAGTTCATGTCATTTGCAGGGACATAGATAAAACTGGAAACCATCATTCTCAGCAAACCGACACAGGAACAGGAAACCAAACACCTCATGTTATTACTCATAAGTGGGAATTGAAGGATGAGAAGGCATGGACACAGGAATGGGAACATCACACACTGGGGCCTCTTAGAGGAGGTGGAGGGCTAGGGGAGACATAGCATTAGGTTAAATAAATAATGTAGATGACAGGTTGATGGGTGCAGCAAACCACTATGACACATGTATACCTATGTAACAAACCTAAACATTCTGCTCATGTATCCCTGAACTTAAGGTATAATAATAATTTTTTAAAAAGACAGAAAAAAAATAGAAAAAAGGAAAACGACTGACCCAAATGCTGGCAAGGATGTAAAGAAACTTAAACTTTCATACAATGCTAGTGAGAATGTTAAATGGTATATCCACTTTGGAATATTGTCTGAAAGATTTTTTTTTTAAATTAAGCATTCACTTACCATATGATCTAGCCATTCAATTCCTCGGTATTTACCCAAGAGAAATAAGTGCCCGAGCTAAGGTCAACGCATGAGTGTTTATAGCTGCTCTATTTGTAATAGCCAGAAACATAAAAGAACCCTAAAGTACACCAATAAGTGAACAGAAAAACAAATTTTGGTTTATCTATACAAGAAATACTACACCGAAATAAAACCAAATGAATATCGATACATATAATTATGATGAGTTTAAAAAAACAGAAAAAAGAGAAAACAGTGTATGATTGCATTTACATGAAGCTCTAGAAAATGAAAACTAATCTATAGTGAAAGGGAACAGATCAGTGATTGCCTTCAGATAGGGTGGGGCAATAGACATGGAGAGTGGTATAGAGAAGGACAACAAGGGACAAGAGGAACCTTTTGGGAGTAATGGATATGCTCATTATCTTAATTGTGGTGATTGTTTCACAGGTGTATGCACTCATCACAATATATCAAAGTGTATAATTTAAATTTGTGTTATTTGTTCTATGTCAAATATATCTCAAGAAAGTTATTTAACAACAACAAGAAAAAAAACCTACAATTCAACTTAGCAATCCCATTATTGGGTATACAGCCAAAGGAATATAATGGTTTTATCAGAAAGCTAATGCACCCATATGTTCATTGCAGTGCTATTCACAATAGCAAGGACATGAATTCAACCTAGATGTCCCTCAATAGTGAACTGGATAAAGAAAAGGTGGTACATATACACCTGGAATAGTCCATAAGAAAAAAAGAAAAAATATATCATTTGAAGCAATATGTATGCAACTGGAGGCCAGTATTTTAAGTGTATTAACACAGGATCAGAAAACCAAATGCCTCATGTCCTCACTTGTAAGTGGGAAAAAACATTGTGCACACATGGACAGAAAGATGGGAATAAGAGGCAGCAAGGCCTACCTGAGGCCATAGGGTGAGGGTCAAAAAACTACCTAAAGGGTACTATGTTCACTATCTGGGTAACAAAATAATTTACCCATAGAACAAATCTACACATGTTCGCCCTGTATGAAAAATAAAAGTTGAGAAAAAAATTAAAAATGAAGAAAATAAACACAAAAGTGATGAGCAATGGAGAAAATGTTTAACAGTAGAGGAAAACCGCCAAAGCATAATTTCAACAATGCAACCAGTTTTAAAGTCTAAGGAATAGGAATTTGTTAACAAGATATTGTTGGGAGAAGCAGGAAAGGATAAAGGACTTACAGAGTGCCTACATAAACTGGTTATGAATAACATATAAACAAGGAACAACAAACTGCAGAAGGTCACAGGAGGCCTCTGAGGAGGAAGGCCTCTCCATGCCTCATGTTCCAGTGCAGGGTGACCTAGGCTCTGTTACCATAAATATTGTGGCCAAGGACGTAAAACCCCTTCATAGCACTGTGACATAGCCAGACTTGTAGGCTTCTTATAAGGCCCACATTCCACCAGCTGCACACAGATAACATGCTAAAGATAACCACATGTTCTTGTTTTGTGAACCTCCTCAAACCGCCACTGTTATCAGTCTTTAGAATGACACACCAGTTCCAGCTCACTGATTCACCCCATCATCACATTACCCTCTCCCCACCATCACTTCACCCCTACCCTATAGATCAAAGTGATTGTAACCAATAAATAGTGTGGATGATCAGAGCTTGGGGCCTTCACTCTCTCCCCTAGTAAGTGATGGACCCCTCGTCCCACTTTCTCTTAATTTGCGTTTTTCGCATTCCTTTGTCACCACCAAACTCGGGCTACCCAGATGTGTGATGTGGGGCTAGTTTTCTACCGATATCACTTTCCATTCATTGACTTATCAACTCTCTAACTACCTGTGAGAAAGGTAAAACCTAACATCACACTGTGCTACAAAATATCATAGAAAGAATTCAAGCCCTTTGTCAGTCCAATGTTCATTTAATTATTTGTTAATTTATAATTTATATTAACATACTCCACAAATTCTATTTGCTTTATCATTTTATTTTCTTATTTTAACTTCTGATACCAACAATTTTAGATTTACCCTCTTAAAAATTTAAGTTCACAATACAATACTGTTAGTATAGGAAAAATATTGTACAGCTAATCTCTAGAATTTATCATTTACATACCTGAAACTTCACACCTTTTGGAAAAATAACTTCCATTTCTCTGTCCCCACAGTTTCTGGCAACAACCATTCTTCTCTCTGTTTCTATGAGTTTGACTATATGTGATGCCTCATGTAAGCAAAACTGTGGAGTATTTTTCTTCTGTTACTGGATTATCTCACTTAGCATAAAGTTCTCTATGTTCGCTCCCATCTTGTCACATATGATAGAATTTTGTTATTTTTAAAGAGCAAATGATTTGCCATTATATATATACATGTATATATACATTATACATGTATATATATTTAAATATATATATATCACATTTTCTTTTTTCATTCCGCCATAGATTATATTTTTTATATCTTGGTTTTCATGAATAATGCAACAATAAACATGGAAGTGCAGATATTTCTATAAAATTCTGATCACAATATTTTGGATATACCCAGAAGTATGATTGCTGCATCATATGTTAGTTCCATTTTTAGTCTGTAGAGAAATATCCATACTGGTTTCTACAGAGGCTACAGTAACTTACATTTCTATCAACAGTTTACAAAGATTCAAATTCCTCCACATCCTTGCTAACACTACCTTAAAAAAGTAGCCATCTAAGCAGGTGTGAGGTAATATTTTAGAGTGGTTTTGGTTTGCATTACCCTAATTAATGATTTTGGGCATTTTTTCACATACCTGTTGGCCATTTGTATGTCTTCCTAGGATAAATGTCTATTGAATTCCTTTGTCCATTTTTCGTTGGGTTATTAGTATTTTTGCTATTGAGATGCAGATTTTTTTACATGTTTCTGATGTTAAGCCTGTATTAGATTTATTTCTGCTCTTATCCTTATAATTTCCATCCATTTGCTAACATTGGGCTTCATTTTTTTTTTACCTGTTTTGCTTTGATGTGTAATGAGGTTATTTGAGAACATACTAAGGATAGATGTTTATTGCTATAAACTTGCCACTTAGTACCATTTTGCTGCATCCCATACATTTTAATATATTGTATTTTTAGTTTAATTTATCTTGAGAGATTTTCTTTTCTTTTTTTTTATTGTACTTTAGGTTCTGGTGTACATGTGCAGATCATGCACGATTGTTGCATAGGTACATACATAGCAAGGTGGATTGCTGCCTCCATCCCCCCGTCATCTATGTCTGGCATTTCTCCAGATATCACTCACCAAACTCCCCACCCCCCTGCTGTCCCTCCCTTAGGTCCCACAACAAACCCCAGTGTGTGATGTTACCCTCCCTCTGCCCATGTGTTCTCATTGTTCAACACCCACTTATAAGTGAGAACATGCAGTATTTGATTTTCTATTCTTATGTCAGTTTGCTGAGAATAATGGTTTCCAGATTCATCCACGTCCCTACAAAGGACATGAACTCATTGTTTGTTATGGCTGCCTAGTATTCCATAGTGTATATATGCCACATTTTCCTTGTCCAGTTTATCATTGATGGGCATTTGGGTTGGTTCCAGGTCTTTGTTATTGTAAACAGTGCCACAATGAACATATGTGTGCATGTGTCTTTATAACTGATTTATAATTGTTTGGCTATATGCCAAGTAAATGAGATTGCTG
This sequence comes from Sapajus apella, assembly GCF_009761245.1. Lineage (NCBI taxonomy): Eukaryota > Metazoa > Chordata > Mammalia > Primates > Cebidae > Sapajus > Sapajus apella. Next base: position 19,340,616 of record NW_022436945.1, read on the forward strand.
GGTCAAATGGAATTTCTATTTCTAGGTCCTTGAGGAAGTGCCACACTATCTTCCACAATGGTTGAACTAATTTACACTGCCACCAACAGTGTAAAATTGTTCCTTTTTCTACACATCCTCTCTAGCATCTGTTGTTTCCTGATTTTTTAATGATCACCATTTTAACTGTCATGAGATGGTATCTCAATGTGGTTTTGATTTGCATATCTCTGATGACCAGTGATGATGAACATTTGTTCATATGTTTGTTGCCATTGTAAGTGTCTTCTTTTGAAAAGTGTCTGTTCATATCCATTACCCACTGTTGAATGGGTTGGTTTGTTCTTTTCTTGTAGATCTGCTTTAGCTCTTTGTGATTCTCAATATTAGTCCTTTGTGAGATGGGTAGACTGCAAAAATTTTTTCCCATTTTGTGGGTTGCTGGTTCACTCTGATGATTGTTTCTTTTGCTGTGCAGAAACTCTTAAGTTTAATTAGATCCCATTGTCTATTTGTCCCAAAATAGACAAATACCATCTAATTAAATGCCATTGTTTTTGGTGTTTTAGTCATGAAGTCCTTGCCTGTGACTATATCCTGAATGGTTTTGCCTAGGTTTTCTTCTAAGAGTTTTATGGTGTTAGGTTTTATGTTTAGATCTTTAATCAACCTGGAGTTAATTTTAGTATAAGGTGTCAGGAAGGGGTCCAGTTTCAGCTTTCTGCAGCTGGCTGCCAGTTTTCCCAAAACCATTTATTAAACAGGGAATCCTTTCCCTATTGCTTGCTTTTGTCAGGTTTGTCAAAGATCAGATGGTTGTGAATGTATGGCATTGCCTCCGAGGCCTCTATTCTGTTCCATTGGTCTATATCTCTGTTTTGGCATCAGTACCATGCTGTTTTGATTACAGTAACCTTGTAGTATAGTTTGAAGTCAGGTATCATGATGCCTCCAGCTTTGTTCTTTTTGCTTAGGACTGCCTTGGCTATGTGGACTCTCTTTTGGTTCCATATGAAGTTTAAAGTGGCTTTTCTCCAGTTCTGTGAAGAAGGTCAATGGTAACTTCATGGGGATAATGTAGAATCTATAAATTACTTTGGGCAATATGGCCATTTTCATGATATTGATTCTTCCTAACCATGAGCATGGAATGCTTCTCAATTTGTTTGTGTCCTCTCTTATTTCCTCGAGCAGCGGTTTGTAGTTCTCCTTGAAGAGGTCCTTCGTTTCCTTTATTAGTTGTATTCCTAGGTATTTTATGTTCTTTGTAGCAATTGTGAATGGGAGTTCACTCATTATTTGGCTCTCTGTTAGTCTGCTATTGGTGTATAGGATTGCTTGTGATTTCTGCACATTGATTTTGTATCCAGAGACTTTGCTGAAGTTGCTTATCAGCTTAAGAAGATTTGGGGCTGAGATGATGGTGTTTTCTAGATATACAATCATGTTGTCTGCAAATAAAGAAAAATTGACTTCTGCTTTTCCTAAATGAATACCCTTTATGTCCTCTCTCACCATTCCTATTCAAAATAGTATTGGAAGGTCTCGCCAGAGCAATTAGACAAGAAAAAGAAATTTATCTTGACAGATTTTCTAATGTCACTTCTTATTTCCTATTTGACTGAATGGCTGTTCAATAGTGTGTGGTTTTTTTTAAATTTCAGATATTTGTAATATTTTCCAGTTTTACTTCTCTTATTGATTTCTAGTTGTATTTTATTGTGGCTAGAAAAAATATTTTGTATGATTGTAATTTGCACAAATATGCTAAAACTTGTTTTATGACCAAACATGTGATTTATCTTGGAGAATATTCTATGCACAATTGAGAAGAACTTGCAATTTTCTTCTGTTGAATAAATATTCTTTATATGTCATTGAGGTCCATTTGGTCTATAGCATTGTACAAGAATACTCTTCCCTTATTCATTTTACATCTGAATATTCCATCCATTTTTGAAATTCGAGTACTGAAGTATCCTTTGATATTACTTTTTTCCCTCCCTTCACATCTGTAAATGTTTGCTTTATATATTATATAGGTAAAGATATAATATATAATAAATATATCTTTACATATATAATATTAAAAAAATTTTAAAGGTATGATTTCAATTTAAATATTATTTAAATTAGTTTTAAATATTATAAAATATGAAGTATTTAGAATATGTAATAGTTATATATTAAATATAATTATATATAATTTAATATAAATTATATATAATTTATTTTATACTATACAAGATATATTTA
>NW_022436945.1:19342950-19356431 GCF_009761245.1 Sapajus apella
CTTTTTGATAATTCACTCTCTTATCAGTATCTAAATACTTCCTTTATATCTTTTTTACAGTTTTTGATTTAATGTCTATCTTCTCTGATATTGTCACAATTGTTCTCTTTGACTTGTCATTTGCATGAAATATATTTCTTCCATCCCTTCAGTTTTGGCCCATATATATTCTTAAATCTAAAACAAGTTTCTTGTAATCAGTAATATTGGATCTTGTGTTTTTATAATTCAGCCACTCAATTGTTTTTGTTGGGGGAATTTGATCCATTCACATTTAAAATAATTCTTTGTAGCTAAAAACTTATTGCAATTTTGTTAATTTTTTAATCTTTTTTGCTGTTAATTTTGCTTCTCTTCCTCTCTTTTTGTCTTCTGATTTGATTTAATGATTTTGTGTAGTGATATACTTTAATGATCTTCTTTTTTTTCCCCATATAACAATAGAGTTTTTTTCCTTCTCTTAGCATGAGGCTTGTATAAAACATTTTATCATACTCTATTTTAGGCTGATAACCAGTTAATTTTAGTCACATACAAAAACACTGTGCTTTTACTTCTCTCTTCTCTGATATTTTAAATTATTGTTTAGACAGTTTGCATGTTTTATACTGTGTATCCATGAAATTTTTTTAGTTGCTGTTATTCTTAATTTTTTTAACTTAACTTTTACACTGAAGTTAAACAGGATTGCATGTCACAATTACAGTATTAAAGTATTTTGAGTTTCTCTATATATTAAATAATTACCTTTACCCATGAATTTTATACTTTTTTGTGCTTTCATATTGCTGTGTAGCATACTTTCATTTTAACTTGATGAACCTCTTGTTCCACTTCTTGTTCTTGCATATTCACTTCTTGTTCTTGCACCTTCTGGTAATAAACTTCATCAGTCTTTATTTATCTGAGAAATTTTCACTTTTTCGTTTCTGAACATGTTTGCCGAATATAGTGTACTTGTTTGGCAGCTTTTGTTTTTGTTTTAGTATTTTTAATATATTATCTCCCTCTTCTCTGGCCTGCAGGTTTCTGCCTAGAAATCTGCTCTTTAAATGTTGATAAGTCACTTTACTCTTGCTGCTTTCAAAAATCTCTCTTTTCTTTGTATTTAAGGTTTTTTTTAAATAATATGTCTCAGTATATATTTCTGTGGATTCTTTCTCTCTGATTTTTTCTGGCTTCATGATTCTGAATGTCCATCTCCGTCCACAGTTTTGAAAAGTTTTCAAACATAGTTTCTTTAAATAATTTCCCCTCATTTTCTCTCTTCTGCTTTCTTGAATTCCATAATAAATATGTTGTTTTACTTAGCAGAGTTCCACAAGTCCTCAGCTTTCTTTGTTCTTTTTTATTTATTTATATATTTGTTTATTTATTTTACTGAATATTTTCAAATAAGTTTCTGGTTTGTTTGTTTTTCTGCTTGATCAGTCTATTGCCGAAACCCGCTAGTGAATTTTTCAGTTTAGTTATATTGTTCAGCTCCAGAATTTATATTTTGTTCTTTATAATTTCATCTGTATCTGTTTATATTCCAAATTTTCATTTATTAATTTTTCTAAGTTTATTTTATTGTTTATCTGTGTCCTGCTGTAACTCACTGAGCTTCTTGAAGATAATAGTTTGAATTACTTGTCAGTCATTTCATATATTTCCCTTTTTTATGGCCAATTACTAGAGATTTGTTTTGTTCCTTTGCTTTTATCACTTTTTTTTTCTGAATTCTTCAATTGTTTATACATTTGTATTGGTATCTGCATATCTAAAGAAACAACCAACTTTCCCAGTCATTGTAGACTGACTTTGACAGGAAAACTTTTTATGATTAGCCAGGCCAAAGATTCTGGGCCATTATTCCTAGGTGTTCCAGGCATCCAGTTTCTCTCTCTCTCTCTTTCTTTCTTTCTCTCTCTCTCTCTCTCTGTGCGTGTGTGTGTGTGTGTGTCTCTCTCTCCAGTTAGCAATCTCTTGTTTCCTCTGGTCTCTGACTATGACAGCCTCAGCAGAACTTAGCGTGAGGCAGTACAGAAACTCGTCCTTTTAATTGCTGCACTGAACCATCAAAAACATTGAAGACACATTCCTCTTACTCTTGCACCCTCCTGAGGGAGAACCACAGTTTTGAATCTTCTTTCATTCTCACAGATAGGATATCTGTTAAAAGCCACCTGACCCATTTCCGTTTCCTTTGTTTCTAACTTTCCCAAGTGTCTGGAATGCATGGTTTCTGTCAATGCTCAGTAAGAGGTGAGAAAGAAACTGAATCTTCAAGGAGTGCTCTGAAAGGCTGGCAGGTTGGACACATGCTCCATTCTCTCTTTCTTCCAGCAGAGGAAGTCACAAGCTGAAGCAATAAGCATTTATCTGTGCCAGTTTAGATTGATGCAGGTAAAGGAAAAATGTCCTTCTTATCTGTTTAAATGCTGCTATTCTTGGTTTTATGTTTATCCTGGGTTCTACCAGTTCTTAGGTAGATTCTGGACTTATCATAAAGGTATTTTGGGCTATATATTATTTTCACATTGTGTTCCTGTGGAAGAATAAGACTGGGCCTTCCTACTTCACCATTGTGTTGACCTCCCTCCGAAATTATCTTATTTTCTGAGACAGTTTTTACTTTGACAAATTTTTAATAAAAGTTTGCATGCATTATATTTATTTTCAAATAATTTATATTTGTTATTATCTTTGTATTTCTATTTTAAATATACTGATATTTTTCAATATTTTTTCTGTTTGGTAAAAAAATTCTGTAAAATCTTGAAAAGATGTTATGTATTTTGTTTTTTAAGAAAGATATTGCAACTATGATTAATTATACAGATGGATGGATAGATGTGGAAAAGAAAAAAATGACATAGTTAAAGATAAATACTAAGAAAGAGAGTGGAGAACATAAAAAGTAAAGGAAATAATGGAACTTCAATGATGCAAAAAATATGGTAGAATTTAATTTTCTTCACTGCACTCTTTTTAATAAATTACAATTTGTAGCCACAATACCATTTTAGGTGTGTCTGCCTCTTTATAAACTGTACACTTAAAGTTTTAAGAAATAAGCATTCAGACTTAGAACTTCTTTTATTTGACTTTTAGTTGAAAATTTTCAGTTATAAATGAAAGAAAATTCAACTCCAGCCTCTTTAAAAACAAATGATATTTATTGGTTCATATAACTAAAAGTATCATATACCAAAGAGTATCATAAAAATAATAACTGATTCGAGGTCTAGTGATTGATATTATATTATCAAGACTTATGCTTGCTACCTCCATTTCCATTTCCCTTGATGGTGGGTCAGCCCTCAGATAGATTTCCCTGGAAGAATCACGCTGATGGCCAGCAGTTCCATGATTATATCATATCCACTCAAATTCAAGACCAGTGGGAAGACAGTACAGTGCATAGCTTGACCATCCTGGAGTTAATAATCTATTTACTCACCTATTTATTGAAGTTTACTTATTAATATCTAATCCTTCCTTATCAGATACTGTTTATACCCTTCCTGCTTTATTTATTTCATATTGTACTTCTTGCTATCATATATATAATTGTTATATATTCATAAATTTTATATCTATGTAACTTACATATACAGATGTAAATACACACATTTATTTGTTTATTGTACATTTTACCTAAACAGAATGTAAAGTCCATGAGAAAAGTATATTTGTGTGTTTTATTTACTTACTAATATTTTTTCTCAAACCTAGAAGAGTACCTGGCACATAGTATCTTCTCAGTGAATGAATTCATTTATTTATATATTTTGTACTGTATTCTGGGTGTTAGAGTTATAACCGTGAAGAATATATAAAATATTCTGACCTCATTGAGTATATATTCTAGTGACAGTAATATGATACAGAGATAGCAAGAGCATGTAAGAATGTACACGTTATGTCAGGGAGTTATAAGTCTTAAGAGAAAATGTGTTGTTCCTGTGTGTCAAGAGGCATAATTCCTTGATTGGTATGAGTTCAGTCATTTAGTCTTCACTAAGGCTATGAAGGCAGGCCTACTCAAAGTTCTTTTCCTGAAAGCAGGAAATAAACTCGTTGCATTTTTCTAATTTATAGGTCATCATATATTTTAGCCTAGTTTCAGGGCAGAACCTAAAGCAAATGTTAAATGTGTTTTAGGGAATGTAATTTCAGAGAGCAGAGGCAGGAAGAAGATAGATAAAAGAGCCAAGGCAGGATGACTCTCACTTTTTTTGAGGTATTTATTAAAACGTACAAACAGCTGCTTCTCAGTACTTCCCCACTAGGTTACAACGGAAGAGGAATTTCTCCACAGGATCACATCTACTTCTGGAACCAGATTCCATCCCTCCGCCTCATCACTTCATCTAAATACATAACATCCCCATGTCAAACCACAAACATTCATGCCTGGAATGAATCTATCAATAGGGAGTATCTGTTGTAAGACATGAGATGATTACACCGTGGGTGTGTACAAGTGAAGTCTGTCAGTGACCACACAGAATTGGTTGCAGCAGGCAACGGATCAAGTCACCAGAAACTGGGAGACAGATGAGACAAACAGGATATTAAGTGATGCCTTAAAGAAAGAAATATCTCTGCTTATATGAAGCTTACTGTCTCCAGGTCTCACACATTCAATAAACAACAATAAATACATTTTCTAATATACTAATTACTGCACTTATTGATTGAATAAAATGAGTTTTTATTTGGCCATGATTTGGATTTAGGTTTCCAAATAGCAAACTCTAATGAATTTCACCTCTTTGAAAATTGTTTTCATTGAGAAGTTTATGTATAACCCTTACTGTCATTAAATTTGATTATGATGATTATCTCCCCAGTTTGCCGTTTCATGTTTGGACATTAGTCTTACTGCCCCAGGCCTCCTATGCTAAATACACAGGTCTCTCCCTATTTGCTCTTTTCTTTTTCCAACACTTCACGTCTAATAATTTTATTCAATTTGCCCTCTGATGGTCACTGTCATCTGTCATTTGTAATCTTTGTGCTGAAAACAAATTGAATAAAATTTCCAGTTGGGAGATGGGAGAACAATTCGTTTTCATTAGCAGTAATTATAAATGAGAATCTATGATTCTTAGTATGTAAATAATGATAATTAGCATGACTTGTAGTTTAGAATGTACAAGTATTATATTTGTACATCATTGATAATCAACATGCATTTAAAAAGTTGAAACATATCCCACAGCTATACTAAAATATTCCTAAAGGATGCAATATAATATCAAGATATTGTTAATAATTTTCAAAATAATACCTAGAAACATATCCATGATGAAATATCTTTGTACCAAATTCACTATACAAATAATATAATGTATTTTAGGAAGATTGTATATTTTTTTACACTATTAAGTTATTAAGATATAAATAAGCTATTAAGGTATAATGATAAAAGTAAACTTTTATATACAATATTTTGCAACAGTCGGCATATTTGCTTGATAGATATAATAAAATAGAAATAATACAAGTTTTTACTTTCAACTTTGTCTATCAAGCAGATGCAAAATAATATGGAAAAATTTTTAATTTTTTTTTTCTATATATATTTTTATTATACTTTAAGTTCTGGGATACATGTGCAGAACGTGCAGGTTTATTACATAGGTATACATGTGCCATGGTGGTTTGCTGCACCTGTCAACCTCTCATTTACATTAGGTATTTCTCCTAATGCTGTCCCTCCCCTAGACCCCCCACCCCCTGACAGGCCCCAGTGTGTGATGTTTTCCTGCCTGTGTCCATGTGTTCTCATTGCTCAACTTCCACTTATGAGTGAGAACATGTGGTGTTCGGTTTTCTGTTCCTGTGTTAGTTTGCTGAGAATGATGGCTTCCAGCTTCAAAGTATACTGCAAGGCTACAGGAATCAAAACAGCATGGTACTGGTACCAAAACAGATATATGACCAATGGAACAGAACAGAGGCCTCAGAAATAATGCCACACATCTACAACCATCTGATCTTTGACAAACCTGACAAAACAAGCAATGGGGAAAGGATTCCCTATTTAATAAATGGTGTTGGAAAAAGTGGGTAGCCACATAAAGAAAACTGAAGCTGGACCCCTTCCTTACACATTATACAAGATGGATTAAAGACTTAAATGTAGACCTAAAATCATAAAAACCCTAGAAGAAAACCTAGGCAATATCATTCAGAACATAGGCATGGGCAAAGACTTCATGACTAAAACACCAAAAGCAAAGGCAACAAAAGCCAAATTTGACAAATGGGATCTAATTAAACTAAAGAGCTTCTGCACAGCAAAAGAAACTATCATCAGAGTGAACAGGCAACCTACAGAATGGGAGAAAATTTTTGCAATCTATCTATCTGACAAAAGGCTAATATCCAGAATCTACAACTAGCTTAAATTTACAAGAAAAAACAAAAAGTGGGCAAAGGATGTGAACAGACACTTTTCAAAAGAAGACATTTATGCAGCCAACAAACATATGAAAAAAAGCTCATCATCACTGGTCATTAGAGAAATGCAAATCAAAACCACAATGAGATACCACCTCACGCCAGTTAGAATGGTGATCATTAAAAAGTCAGGAAAAAACAGATGTTGGAGAGGATGTGGAAAAATAAAAATTTTAATTTTCTATACTTCTTGTGAGTTAATAAAAATTTACTTTCTGTAAGGGAAAAATACAAGGTTGTTTTTATTTCAGAATGAGCCATTTCTATGTTAAAATTACCATTAGATATTAGACCATTTTTAATCTAATAGTGATAGAATGATGTTATAAAATATGTTAGGTTTGAACTCTTCATTTTCTTAAATGCTAACATTTTATTTTGGTAGACTAAATAAATTATTTAAGTTTTCTGATAAAAGTGATTGTTGTTATTATCCCTGATATTCAGAATTAGGCAATATTTTGAGTGATATTTTGCAACTTACCAAAGCCCAAATTTACTTATAGTGAAAAATAAAATACCATTTTTTAAGCTCTATCTCTGTATAGAGTCTGGTATTTTCCCAAAGAATGAAGAGAAATATTACCTATAACTTAAGAGAAAAGAGATTACTGAAGTAAAGGACACTAAAGAAAAAATAGTGAAAGATTTGACAGAAATATATGGAAATAAAAGTATGCTGAATGGCCGGGCATGGTGGCTCATGTCTGTAATCCCAGCACTTTGGGAGGACAAGGTGAGTAGATTACCTGAGGTCAGGAGTTTAATACCAACCTGATTAACATGGTAAAACTCCATCTCTACAAAAATGCAAAAAATGTAGCTGGGCATGAAGGTGGGTGCCTGTAATCCCGGCTACTCAGGAGGCTGAGGCAGGATAATCACTTGATCCCGGGAGGCAGAGGTTGCAGTGGCTGACAGACGGTTGCTGAAATTGCTTTAATTGTATGTAATTCCCAGAATAAATATTCTGTTACTGCTGTTTTTCTTATGAGTATAGAGTCATCTTTCCAATTTTAAAGACTTAAGCATAAGACCTAACACCATAAAAACCCTAGAAGAAAACCTAGGCAAAACCATTCAGGACATAGGCATAGGCAAAGACTTCATGAATAAAACACCAAAAGCATTGGCAACAAAAGCCAAGATAGACAAATGGGATCTAATTAAACTCCAGAGCTTCTGTACAGCAAAAGAAACAATCATTAGAGTGAACCAGCAAGCAACAGAATGGGAAAAATAATTTGCAATCTACCCATCTGACAAAGATTCTACAAGAACTAAAAAAAATAACAAAAAAAAAAAAAAAAAAAAAAAACCCATTCGAAAGTGGGCAAAGGACATAATCAGACACTTTTCTTTCTTTCTTTCCTTTTTTTGAGACGAGTCTTGCTCTGTGGCCAGGCTGGCAATCTGAACCAATGTACTTGCTTTTTACTTCAAATAGAAAGCAGAAACTAAAAATAATCTTTCAAATTATGTTCACCTTCCCAAGAAACATAAAAAAATTAGGCATTCATATTTTGTCCTCCGTTTCTGTTTAGAGGAAAGATATAGTCTTGCTATTATAGAAAATCAATAATTTTACCAGGGCTCCGGATCCTTCTTTCTAGAAACCCTTAGTACCTATTTGTGCTGTCTTCAATCCCTCCTTTCTGGTCACTTCATCCTATTATTTAAACATGTTTAAACCTCTCTTCTTATGGAAGATAAAAATGAATTTATTACAAAATATTACTCCTGACCTGTAACTCAATCCACCTAACATGCTATATACCTGGCTTGTTGTAATAGCTTATCTGTTTGAGATAGTTGCCCACCACTTACTGTTTCTACTTTCTTCTATTTCCTTTTACTCTTTAAACACAATTAACATCAACACTCTATTAAAAGAGCTCCCATTAAGGCTATTTATGATCTCCAGGTGGCAAACTACAAAGCCTGCCTCATCTTACAGTGTTTAACCTGCAGGAGCATCCGACTGTGAACTTAACCTGCTTTTATGAAGTATTTTTATTGTTTGTTTCTGTGGCCCAGATTATTATGCTTTTTCTCCTACCACTAAGCTTGCTCTTCGGCTTCCTTATACATGCTTCTTTTTCCCCCCTGGCTATCTGCTTCTTATCTCCTCCTACACAGTTTTCTTGGATAAATTACTGCATCTTAACTACCATGATAAAAAAAAAATGACTCTCAGATATGTATTATTAGCACAGTTGTCCCTCTTGATGTTTAAACATATCCAACTGTCTTCTAAATATTTCTCTACTTGAATAGCTAAATTACAAATACACAAACCTCCACTCACTAACCTTCTATGCCTCAGATGTTTTCTATGTTTTTTTCCTAGAGATAGTTTTCACATGCAAATATACTGAGTAATAAATTCAAATATTGCATTTGACTCCATGCTCTCTTCTCCTGTCTCCAAAAGATTACTTCATTTTATTGGATTTTTGCATCTTAGATAACTCTGCTGCTTTTTATACAGCCATCATTGTTGTTGGCTACCCTATCTCCAGCTTATTTATTTTAATATTCTCATAAATATATTTTGTTTTTGTTTTGTCTCCTTTCTTACCCCGCTTTGAGACAGAATGAGATAGGTTATGTCATTGTAAGATATAACCTGATATTTCAATAATATAAATACATAAGAGTTTATTTCTCATGTATACATTCTGTCCATGTTGTATTTGTGGTTCATCCTTGTCTCTGTAAACCTCATTTCAGAGCACCAAAGCACAAAGACTTCAACACTTGGCCTATCACCACTCTGTAGAAGGAAGGAAGGACCATAAAAGAACATGAACAATCAGCTTCTGCCTGGCAATAATTTATACCACTTCTGCTCATACTTTTTTGGCCCAGGTCACCAACTACTCTGTGAAAAGGTGCAATTTTCTAATGTATATCTTATTTTTAGACAATTATTTGGGTCTCATTTCTTCACACAATAACATTAATTCTTACCAAACATAGGAGTAATAATCCAAATCCCTACTAATTCACAGGATCGAGTTGAAATTTCAAGATTTCTAGGGGACATAGAAACCAATAAACTAAAACGTTTGGATATTTCCATGTTTACTTGCCTCTCCCAGCATACAAATTACAATGGTAGAACAGAACAGAATATATAATGATTAATAAAATATTCCAACCCTTTGTGATTCATAAAAGAAAAAAAAAACAATGGTTAATGCATAATGGGCAAGGGAAAGTAAACTTTCTAAAAATCCAGATGTGCTGACAATTTAAAAAATGATCCTGATTCTGCTTCCTACAAGTAGGTTTATCTAATACCCTTAATTTAGCTATTAACCTGAAAGCTAAATTTAAATTATTTTTTCAATTCTATTAGTTTCATTATTTGTCTTTTAGAGTTAAGAATCTGCTGCCTTTTTGAACGCTAAAGATCCCTGGATTCATGGAATCTCTCAATTCTTTTTTATTTCTGTTTGCTAATTAGCTAATTAATTTTAGCAGCTACCATTTACTTGAATTACTTGCCAACTCCAGCTAACAGAAACCATCTCCATTTTTAAACATTTGTATTTGAATTCATCCTGTTGAACACCAGATTTGTTTCTGAGGGTTATCATCACAACCAGGAGTTTCTGCAACCACACCATAGAATAGTTTACACTCACAGAAATATTTGTCATTTTTCTTATCTTCAATATCAGTTTTCTTGCTGCCTACTATCCAGGACTTACGAGAACCCCACAAATGTTTGTGCCAGCATGCTAATAGAAATTAACTTCCTGCTGGGCATGGTGGCCCACTCCTGTAATTCCAGCACTTTGGGAAGCCAAGGCAGGTGGATCGCATGATCAGGAGTTCGAGACCAGCCTGGCCAACATGGAGAAACCCCATCTCTACTAAAAATACAAAATTAGTCAGGCATGGTGGTGCATTCCTGTAGTTCCAGCTACTCAGGAGGCTGAGGCAGGAGAATCGCTTGAACCCAAAAGGCGGAGGTTGTAGTGAGCTGAGATCACACCATTGCACTCCAGCCCTAGCAACAAGAGTGATCCAAAAAAAAAAAAAAAAAAAAAAGAAAAAAAGAAATTAACTTCTTACATCTATTCTTTACTCAGAAATTCATACTCATAAAAATCTCCAAATGTAAGAAGCATTGCAATCAATAAGAAGGGAAAGGGAAGTGTTCACTTGTGCCTTAGTTCTTAACATCTTCCTCTAGAAGTGGCTGGCATCATTCCACTCATATTTCATGGATAGAAAAGTGCAGCACTATAATATTCCCAGAGGAAGGAGAACCCAAAATAATAGTGAACAACACTAATGATCGCAAAGCCTTCTTCAGCACAGTTGTTCATATAATTGAAAACATTATTTTTTATAAAATACAATCCTACTTTGTTACTTGTCGTTATCATCAGTAATTTTTAAAGATGGCTGCAAACACCAGCTGTCTCTCACTCCATGCTTAAACTCTTTTAAGTAGTCAACATTGTTTCTCAAAAAAAATTTTGCTTCCTCTTTATGGAGCACCTATTATTGACCAAGCCATATATAAAGTGTTGATGATGAATGTCTTCATTGAATCTTCACCAACACTCAAGAGAGAGTAGTTAATACTATTACCCTACAAGGCCTCAAAAGAGGTATATACAACATAGATATTTCCTGATATAAAAGTTATAGTAGTAGGCAGAATAGGGCATAGGCTGGTTTCTAAAAAAAAAAAAAAAAAGTATGTTTATATGTCAGGTATCTGAGAGAAATATTTGAATTTATTTTGCATGAATCACTTAAAGAATGTTCATGTAAGTTGCTTGCCATTTAAAGTAGTATTAAAACAAGTTAAAGATGGGTGCTCCAACGAACCATATTGTAAAAAATTATCAAACTAATTCTAGCTATAGAGGTACAACTGCAGTTTATGGTAATCATTTGTGAAACGAAAATTCAATAAATTATTTATATAAAGAAAAAAATTACTTGAAATTTTATCTTAACCAGTGTCATGGTTTGAGTGTGCCTCCAGAATTCATGTGATTCAAATTCATTTCTTTGTGCAGTGGTGTAGGGAGGTTAGGTTGTTGAGAGGGAATAATGCCACTCTCACAGGACTGGGTAAATCCTGCAGAGGTTTGGGTTCTTAGTCTCATGGGACTGGATTAGTGACCTAGAAAGCAGAGTATTATAAAGCTAGGCTGTTGCTTGTGTTTTGATCCTGTTACATGAGTGCTTTCTCTTCCATTTCTCTTCCATGTTATGACTCAGCACAAGGCTCTCAGCTGAAGCAGGCTAAAAGTAGCTGCCCAATCTTGTTGACCCTCTCTGCCTCGTTAACCCTAAGCCAAAATAAACTTCTATTGTTTATAAACTACCTCATCTGTGGTATTCCTCTTTTTTTTCCCCATTTATTTATTTTATTGCATTTTAGGTTTTGGGGTACATGTGAAGAACATGCAAAGTTGTTGCATAGGAACACACATGGCAGTGTGATTTGCTGCCTTCCTCCCCATCACCTACATCTGGCATTTCTCCCCTTGCTATCTCTCCCCAGCTCCCCACCCCCCACCATCCCTCCCCTATTTCCCCCCAACTGACCCCAGTGTGTAGTGCTCACCCCCGTGTCCATGTGATCTCAATTCCATGTGATCTCATTGTTCAACACCCGCCTATGAGTGAGAACATTCGGTGTTTGGTCTTCTGCTCTTCTGTCAGTTTGCTGAGAATGATGGTTTCCAGGTTCATCCATGTCCCTACAAAGGACACAAACTCATCGTTTTTGATGGCTGCATAATATTCCATGGTGTATATGTGCCACATTTTCCCTATCCAGTCTATCGTCGATGGGCATTTGGGTTGGTTCCAGGTCTTTGCTATTGTAAACAGTGCTGCAATGAACATTTGTGTGCACGTGTCCTTATAGTAGAATGATTTGTAATCCTTTGGATATATATCCAGTAATGGGATTGCTGGGTCAAATGGAATTTCTATTTCTAGGTCCTTGAGGAATCGCCACACTGTCTTCCACAATGGTTGAACTAATTTACACTCCCACCAACAGTGTAAAAGTTTTCCTATTTCTCCACATCCTCTCCAGCATCTGTTGTCTCCCGATTTTTTAGTGATCGCCATTCTAACTGGCGTGAGATGGTATCTCAATGTTGTTTTGATTTGTATTTCTCTGATGACCAGTGATGATGAGCATTTTTTCATATGTTTGTTGGCCTCATGTATATCTTCTTTTGTAAAGTGTCTGTTCATATCCTTTGCCCACTTTTGAATGGGCTTGTTTGTTTTTTTCTTGTAAATCTGCTTTAGTTCTTTGTAAATTCTGGATATCAGCCTTTGTCAGATGGGTAAACTGTGAAAATGTTTTCCCATTCTGTTGGTTGCCGATTCACTCTAATGACTGTTTCTTTTGCTGTGCAGAAGCTGTGGAGTTTGATTAGGTCCCATTTGTCTATTTTGGCTTTTGTTGTCAATGCTTTTGGTGTTTTGGTCATGAAGTCCTTGCCTACACCTATGTCCTGAATGGTTTTGCCTAGATTTTCTTCTAGGGTTTTTATGTTGTTAGGTCTTATGTTTAAGTCTTTAATCCATCTGGAGTTAATTTTAGTGTAAGGTGTCAGGAAGGGGTCCAGTTTCTGCTTTCTGCACATGGCTAGCCAGCTTTCCCAACACCATTTGTTGAACAGGGAATCCTTTCCCCATTGCTTGTTTTTGTCTAGTTTGTCAAAGATCAGATGGTTGTAGATATGTTGTGTTGCCTCCGAGACCTCTGTTCTGTTCCATTGGTCTATATCTCTGTTTTGGTACCAGTACCATGCTGTTTTGATTACTGTAGCCTTGTAGTATAGTTTGAAGTCTGGTAGTGTGATGCCCCCCGCTTTGTTCTTTTTGCTTAGAATTGACTTGGCTATGCGGGCTCTCTTTTGGTTCCATATGAAGTTTAAGGTGGTTTTTTCCAGTTCTGCAAAGAAGGTCATTGGTAGCTTGATGGGGATAGCATTGAATCTGTAAATTACTTTGGGCAGTATGGC
>NW_022436945.1:19361431-19419573 GCF_009761245.1 Sapajus apella
GTTTTTTATTGCATCAATTTGGTTATTCTCTCTTTTCTTTTTTATTAATCTGGCTAGTGGTCTGTCTATTTTGTTGATCTTTTCAAAAAAACAGCTCCTGGATTTATTGATTTTTTGAAGGGTTTTTTGTGTCTCTATCTCCTTCAGTTCTGCTCTGATCTTAGCTATTTCTTGTCTTCTGCTAGACTTTGAGATTTTTTGATCTTGCTCCTCTAGCTCTTTCAGTTTTGACAATACGGTGTCAATTTTTGATCTCTCCTGCTTCTCATGTGGGCACTTATTGCTATATATTTTCGTCTAGAGACTGCTTTAAATGTGTCCCAGAGATTCTGGTATGTTGTGTTTTCATTCTCGTTGGTTTCGAAGAACATCTTTATTTCTGCCTTCATTTCAATGTTTATCCAGTTAACATTCAGGAGCAAGTTGTTCAGTTTCCATGAAGCTGTGCGGTTCTGGGTTAGTTTTTGAATTCTGAGTTCTAACTTGATTGCACTGTGGCCTGAGAGACTGTTTGTTACGATTTCCGTTCTTTTGCATTTGCTGAGGAGTGATTTACTCCCAATTATGTGGTCAATTTTAGAGTAGGTGGGATGTGGTGCTGAGAAGAATGTATATTCTGTGGATTTGGGGTGGAGAGTTCTGTAAATGTCTATTAGGTTTGCTTGGTCCAGGTCTGAGTTCAAGTTCTGGATAGCCTTGTTAATTTTCTGTCTGGTTGATCTGTCTAATGTTGACAATGGGGTGTTAAAGTCTCCCGCTATTATTGTGTGGGAGTCTAAGTCTCTTTGTAAGTCATTAAAAACTTGCCTTATGTATCTGGGTGCTCCTGTATTGGGTGCGTATATATTTAGGATCGTTAGCTCTTCTTGTTGCATTGATCCTTTTACCATTAGGTAATGTCCCTCTTTGTCTCTTATGATCTTTGTTGCTTTAAAGTCTAATTTATCAGAGATGAGTATTGCAACTCCTGCTTTTTTTTTGCTCTCCATTTGTTTAGTAAATCTTCCTCCATCCCTTTATTTTGAGACTTTGTGTATCCTTGCATGTGAGATGGGTTTCCTGGATGCAGCACACCAATGGGTTTTGTCTTTTTATCCAATTTGCCAGTCTGTGTCTTTTGATTGGGGCATTTAGTCCATTTACATTTAGGGTTAATATTGTTATGTGTGAATTTGATACTGCCATTTTGATGCTAGCTGCGTGTTTTGCCCTTTAGTTGAGCTGGTACTTGTTGTTCCTTTATATGTGTAGAGCCTCTTTCAGGAGCTCTTGTAGAGTTGGCCTGGTGGTGATGAAATCTCTGAGTACTTGCATGTTCCCAAAGGATTTTATTTTTCCTTCACTTATGAAGCTTAGTTTGGCTGGATAGGAGATTCTGGGTTGAAAGTTCTTTTCGTTAAGGATGTTGAATATTGGCCACCACTCTCTTCTGGCTTGTAGGGTTTCTGCTGAGAGATCTGCTGTGAATCTGATGGGCTTCCCTTTATGGGTGACCCGACCTTTCTCCCTGGCTGCCCTTAGTATTTTCTCCTTCATTTTGACCCTGGTGAATCTGACGATTATGTTCCTTGGGGTTGCTCTTCTTGACGAATATCTTTGTGGTGTTCTCTGTATTTCCTGGACTTGAATGTTTGCCTGCGTTGCTAGGTTGGGGAAGTTTTCCTGGATAATATCCTGAAGAGTATTTTCCAGCTTGGATTCATTCTCTTCGTCGCATTCAGGTACGCCTATCAAATGTAGATTAGGTCTTTTCACATAGTCCCACATTTCTTGGAGACTTTGTTCATTCCTTTTTACCCATTTTTCTCCGGTCTTGCCTTGCCATTTTATTTCACTGAGTTGATCTTTGACCTCTGATATCCCTTCTTCTGCTTGGTCAATTCGGCTGTTGATACTTGTGCATGCTTCACGAAGATCTCGTGTTGCGTTTTTCAGCTCCATCAATTCACTTATATTCCTTTCTATTTTGTCCATTCTCGTTAGCATTTCGTCCAATCTTTTTTCAAGGTTCTTAGTTTCTTTGCATTTGGTTAGAACATGTTCTTTAAGTTCACAGAAGTTTCTTACTACCCACTTTCTGAAGTCTGTTTCTGTCATTTCATCACACTCGTTCTCCCTCCAACCTTGTTCCCTTGCTGGTGAGGAGTTGTGATCCCTTGTAGGAGGAGAGGTGTTCTGGTTTCGGGTGTTTTCATCTTTTTGCACTGGTTTCTTCCCATCTTTAAGGATTTACCCACCTGTCGACTTTGTAGTTGCTGGCTTTCAGATTGGGTCTCAAATCTTTCAGATTGATGTTCTGTTTGTTGATGATGAGGTTATTTCTGTTTCTTGGTTTTCCTTCTGACAGTCTGGCCCCTCTGCTGTAGGTCTGCTGAGGTTCACTCCAGTCCCTGCTTGCCTGGGGTTCACCTGCAGCAGCTGCTGAACAGTAAGGGTTGTTACCAGTTTTCTTCTTCTGCTATCTTTGTCCCAGAGGGATACCCGCCTAGTGTCAATCTGATCTCTTTTTTATGAGTTGTCTCTTTGGATATATAGGGGTCAGGGAGCTGCTTGAGACAGTCTCTTCTTTATAGGAGCTCAAATGGTGAGCAGTGAGCTCTGTTGTTGTTCATTCAGAGCTGCTGGGCAGGGACTTTTAGGTCTGCTGCAGCAGAACTCATGAACTGCTTTTTGTTCCCAGGTGCTCTGTCCCAGGGTTTTAGGGCTTTATTTATGAGTTTCCGTTACGCTGCCGCCTTCTTTATTTTTTTTTCCTTCAGACCTGCCCAGCCCAGCAAGGAGGCAGCCTAGTCACTGTCGGCCTATAGAGGCTTTGCTGAGCTGCCGTGGTCTCCGCCCAGCTGCTGAGTGAACTTCCTGTTTATATGGGTGTAGTTAGAACTGCTTTGGCGATGGTGGCCCACCTCTGTTGAGGCGGAGTCTCTCTGCTGTGGCGGGTTGCCTTAGCAACGGCGGGCTACCTCAGCAATGGCGGGTTGCCTTGGCAATGGCGGGCTGCCTCGGTAATGGCGTATGCCCCTCCCCCACAGAGCTGGACCGTCCCAGGTTCAGCTGCGCTTGCTGTGAAAGTCTCAATCCAGAGTTTCTGGTTGCTGTTCTTTTGTGCGGGTGGGACCAGCCGAGCCTGATCGCCCGGCTCATTGCCTCAGAGCCTTTTTTAAGTTGGTGTTCCAGTCGCCTGCTGAAGAGGCACCGGGGTCTGTTTGTTTTCCCCTGCGGCCACTCACTGCACTGGCTTAAACAGCGGCACTGAGGTTTGTGGCACTTTTTTTTTTTTTGCCCTGGAATCTACTGTCCTGGTTCTCTGCTCAGTCCCCTTTTTGAACCGGCGAATGGGCGACTTCCCGTGGCTCCAATCGCCAGCCAAAAGGGCCCCCGGACCGGTGTATTTTGTACGGAGAACCGCTGCTCCGGGGCGCCGACAAAGCAGCCGCGCTGGCCGGCAGCTGCACTGGCCAAAACAGTCGCGCTGGCGACCGTGGAGCTCCTCCGCCCAGGAATTTCCTAGTATGTGGGCAATAAAAACGTGGCGTCCACTCACCCTCTGCGCTCTCACTGGGAGCTGCAATCCTGAGCTGTTCCTAAACGGCCATCTTGGATCCTCCCCTCTGTGGTATTCTTCTAAGGCCACAGAAAATGGACTAAGACAACTAATATTTTCCTAAGCTTCATTGTTACATCCATTCCCTGAATTTTTTACTTACGGGCTTTGATGTCAACACTAGGATAGATTTTTCTTTCCAACCATTCACATTTGAAACTACTGTTAGCCCCACAATAAACACTGCCTTAATATAAGTGGGCTTCATTCCACTTCACTTTATGTTGACTACAGTCTACAAGATTTCTACAAAAATAAATTACTATTATTCATCCCAATTCTTAAACCACTTTGTGGAAGAAATATTTGAATTCATCAATTTTAGAGAGACATTGAATCATCCTTCAGCAATATATGATGACATTTTGAGTACAAATATCAAGATTATTATTTTTAATATTAAATATTACCTGAGTGTTTAAAGTGGCTGAAGAGCATGTTAATATTAAATATAATTTCTGACATTTTTAAAAGGTCAAATATGCTCCTGTTATACAAAAACTATTAGCAGAAGCATCAAATTATTATAATCATTCTGAACACTAATTTGGTTTAAAAGTTAACATTTAGGGAGTTTGGACTCAATATTTCTTCTCAATGAAGGTCAACATAATTTCACTGCTCAAGTTTTAGCCAAAAATTGTTCACTCAATTTGAAAACCCTAATTTAATATCAACATGGACTTTGTCTCTAAGACTAAGTGAACATTTTAATTTTTTTCTAGGTGACTACAGATGCCAGAGAAAAAAGTTTTTTGACTTCCAGCTAACTCTTTTAAAAGTCATAAGTAATAATTGAGCACAAGATGTAGCTTAAAAAACGATAAGGTTGAGAAGGATGTTTGCTTCTTTGTAATGGAAAGAACAAATTCTTCTCTGCTATTCACCAGTGACTAAATAGAAAGCTAGAGCACTAAAAATCAGCTACCTGTCTAGTATTTCAAATTTATTCTATTGCTTACTGCTTATTCTAACATTTACAAACTTTAATAGATTATTTCTCTCATTTTAAAGTAATAAGCAGTCACAAGGAGATTTTGGATAGACCTTCTGCATCCCTCGTTTTTGCCTTTTTAAAATAAATATTGAGTCAATATGTACCTTTATTTTTACCCATTTCTTATTTTATTCTCTTCTCTTTGTAATTTTCCACTTTCTATGCTTATTCAGCTTTCTTCTCCAGAAGGATTTTTTTAATTATGCTGAGGCACATGCTCAAGAGGACTTTATACCTGTAAGATCTTTGAAAATCCACATGTGACCAACTGAATTTCCATTCAGAGAAAACAGGTTATTGGAATATCTTATGTATAGAATCTTTGGCTACATAACAATATTATATATGTTTTCTCTTGCATCTTTTCTGTTTATTTGATATTTTTTCTTAAAATACTGGCTTTGTGCAGTTCTTAACATCAGTAAAGATTTTCACTATGTACCTATTCTTTAAAGTATACAAGTGTTTTTAACTAGACTCAAATCATTTAATTCTAACAGCATCCCCATGTTCTAGGAAGCATCCTCATCTTCGGTACACTAGTACAGAAAGTGAAACCCCAATACATCACATATCTTGTTCAAATTCAAACAGCTAATAAGCATCTAAACTAGATCTGGAACAAAAATCCAAAAACACAATCTTCAAAAGTTCTTTAGAAAATATTATACGAAAATTTACATTTTTTTCCAATCTTCATGGATTCACATATCCTTAAACTATAAACAAGAACTTGGAAGCCCATCGCACTGAATAAAAGGAAGCTTGGAATAACTGCATATCTTGGGACCATTCTGCTATGAGAATGAATTAGCTAAAGTTTTGCTTGCTGTTGCCCATGAACTTAAGCAGGACAGGTGTGCTGACTCTCACCTGCCAGAGCAACTATTTTGACACCCTGAAGAAGTATACAGTCTGTTCACACAAATGGTATAGAGTGTTTTATCCGTGATTCTGATTTATCTTTATCAGCATTAACGTATATTGTCAGCCTTATGCATTTGTTGGTACGCCATCTATGGATTAAACCAAGTGTGAATCAACAATACTTGAAAAAATGCATAGTTGCATTGGTACACAACGTGCAGATTTTTCTTCTCATCCTTTTCCCCTAAAAATGCAGTAAAACAACTATTTCTGTACAACCTTTCACATTGTATTAGGTATTATAAGTAAGCTAGAGATAATTTAAAGTATATGGGAGAGTGTGTTTAAGTTACATTCAAATACCACATAATTTTAAATAAATAACTTGAGCATTCGTCGATTTGAGTATCCACAGAGGATCCTGAAACTATTTCCCCCCCATGGATAATGAGGGAGGGCTGTGTGTGTGTGTGTGTGCGTGTGTGTATTCCTTAATTGATAATATATGGAAATTACATCAATGAAAAATGAAATATGTCGCTTAACAATTTTTTTCCTTTTCTACATTTCTCTGTATAGATGCTCATAGTCTTCTAAGTTCCTATATTATGTTTCCAGAATTGCTGCAGGTTTATCACATTTTCTTCTGCCCTTTATTACATAATTTCACAGATCAGAACATCTTCTCTGCTTCATATGGTTCATGCTTGGTCTCTCTAATCATTACATACAGAGTGTAAAATATTCAGCAAATAGTACCTCTTCATCTATAAACTGAGGAGAGTCATGCTACCTAACCTAAAGTGCTCAGGATTATGCCGGGCATCTACTGATACTTTTTCAATAGTGTATGTTATTGTTTCTATGACATAAAATTCCAGACTTTTTATTTGACATTATATCTGCCATATATACTTTATTTCTGCCCTTTGATGTATGAACTCAGGTTTTTCCCTACAGCCCAGAGGATCTACCCTAAGATTGCCAATGCCCCACCATCCCCACTGCTCACTCCTAAGGAACAGGCTGAGTAAAGGCTGTCAGATCCCTCTATCAGCGGCAGTAGACTCAGTCACTCTTGGGTTTTCTGAATATCTGGGAACAAAATTTCCACATTTTTCAAAATGTTGTCCTTAAAATGTCAACCTTTTTTGAAAAGAAAGCAGATATTTTCAGATATTCTATCTGTGGTTTATCCATATGTATATTTCCCCCTCTGCTTCCACAGAACCAATATTGAGGCTGCTGAAAATAAATACCATTTGTTCTTTCTGAGTGTGCCTGCAGGAAGTGTCTTTTCAGCATGAATTGCATATTTAAGTTTCCTGCTGCTTTCAGTCCATCTAGGATTAACCAGAATTTACCTGTTTATAATAAATGAAAGTGATATTGGATATTTGATCAAGCATAGTCCTCAGGACTTATAATTTCTCCTATTTGTTAAAATGTAATGTCACTTAGCCTCTGAAAGTAGAGAACAACTTTCCTCGAGACCAGATTGCTCTAATTTATAGGGAAGCTTTTTGAATGAAATGGAGCTTCAAGTCTGGTTTTTATTTCCTTTGGCTTAAAATGTTTGCATTTTTTTTATCCCTTGTTTGCCACAGGGGCTCCATTGAATGTGTGGATTTTAACAGATCCAAAAAATCAGTCGATATGAGATTTGTTAGTCTGTATTTGCTGCTACTATTACAATCTCTTCTCTCCTGGGACATCATCTACAAACTCAGTTCATAAAGGAAGTGATTGTAGTGTTTTAAGTCATGGTTAGGCTACAGATAAATAAATAGGCCCAACTACCTTATATCAGTCTTTTTGATAAGACAATTTAACAAATAACATTTTCTTCTGCCCTTTGTTATATAATTTACTAGTTTTACATCCTCTTTTCTCTCCTTAATATGGTTCATACTTGGTCTCTATCATCATTACATGCTACATATACTACCTGCAACATTTTGTGTCTCTTAATGTGTACACTGAGGCGAGTAATTATACCTAGTCTAAAGTACTCTATATAATAGAGTACTTTAATTTCCGTTAATACTTGTGTTTGGAGTGTTTGGAGACTCAGAATCACCAGTAAAGCCCACATAAACTTAACTAGCGTGTTGCTTTTGTGTTTGTTGTTACTGTTGTTTCTAAGCTTATTGTGATGTAAAGGTTTTCTCAGTCTGTCGCATCTTTGTACTAATAAAAGAATAGAGAAAGACATATTTAGGGAGGAGGTAGAGAAAGACAAGGAGAAAACCTGAGGAGAAAAAGGCACAATGCATGTGATAAAAAGGGAAACATGCTCTAGAAAAGGAGTAGGTGGATTATGGAAGCACACTGGATTATATACAGTGTTATATATTATATATATAAATATAAATATGTGTTATATATCATATATATATCACTGTATATAACATATATACAGTGTATATAATATATGTAGAGTATATTTTATATATATATAATATATAAAATTTGACTCAAAAAACTGAGATAAGGAATAATATAAAATCCTGCTTTTCATTAATCCTTACAAATGTTGACCTGAATAATCATATATTCTTTGTAATTATATATGGATATAACATCTAGTGAAATTAAAAGATCCTTTGATTTCTATATAAATGAGATTTGTATACAAACCACTAATATTTTATGAGAGAATGTTAAATAATAAAAGTGGATATGTTTATTGCTGAGATTGGCAAATAGTAGATGTGTAATAATTATAATATGGATGTTTCTGGGATAATTATTAAAGATAACACATGAAAACAAACTCATTTTCAATATAAACCAAAAATTTTACTATAGTTCTATTTTGGAATTCATGAAATCCAGTTTGCTAATCTAAAATAAATTAGCACATTAGTATTAATCTTGAAAACCTTGCAAAGTCATTGTGACAATAAAATAAATTATTAATTTATGAATTAATTCATGCCCTCAACAAATATATATCCAGCATATAAGTACCTTGTTCTAGCTGTAGACTTGCCATGGAGAAGATAAGAATACCGCCCTTTAAGAGAGGGATGATGTTTGCTGAGAGACTAAATATTAAAATGGACATTGACCAGAACAGGTATAAAAAGGGAACTCCGGTCCATAATCTCTGCAGAAACTCATCTAGAAAGCCAAACTACAACCACTGCAGCAAATGGCCCCAAATGGCCAGTACTTAGTCAATGAGGGCCAACTTCTCTAACTTCTTCCTTTAGTTTCAATCTGGGACCAATCAGAGAAAGCCAGATATGCTCCTCAGAAATCAGAGAAGAGCCTGGGTTCTTGTTAACGTAGCTGCAGCTTTCCTATGCCAACCACCTCCAATCAGAGGTACGCCAACGCTTTCATTTTTTCAGTTTTCGTTTGTTTTTTAAACTATAAATCTTTTATATTCCCCTGCCTATTTTGAATTGCTATCAAACTCAGGTGAGAGGCATTGATTATCTTGTTAGCTCTGAATAAATAACCCCTGTTGATTTTCATTTGATTGGTCTTTGATAATTTCCAGATTATATAAACAGACATATATCAACAACAGAGAAGTGTAATAAATTCTGTTAAGGGATAATTTGTTGGTATGAATTTTCTAGAAGACATAGTGGATAGTGACTTTTATTAGAAAAGTAAGAAAGGTTAAAAGGCAGCCTTGGACTTTCAATTTCAACTCTGTATTAGTCATGGGTCTCCAGAGGGACAGAACTAATTAGGTAGGTACATAAAATAAAAGGGAGTTTATTAAGCAGTAAGAACACAAAGTCCCACCAGTCCGAGTCCCAAAGCTGAAGAACTTGGAGTCTGTGTTTGAGGGCAGGAAGCATCCAACACGGGAAAAAGATGTAGGCTGGGAGGCTAGGCCCGTCTCCTCCTTCCATATCTTTCTGCATGCTTTATATCCTGTCTGTGCTTGCAGACCAATCTTAGCTGGTGCCAACTCAAATTAAGAGTGGGTTTGCCTTTCACAGCCCATTGACTCAACTACTAATCACCTTTGGCACCCTCACAGACACACCCAGGGTAAAAAAAAATCGCCCTCACAGCCCATTAACTCAAATGTTAATCACCTTTGGCACCTTACAGACACATCCAGGATAAAAAATTCGCATGCTTCGATCCAATCAAGTTAACCATCTTGATAGTATTAACCATCACAAGTCCACCCCTTGTCAACTTTAACCCATACGCATCTCCTGAGATCATATATAATCTTCAAATAAAGACAATAATAAGGTCATAATTATGCCTAACCTGTAATACAGCTATCCTTTGCACAACTGAAAATGCACCAATTCCCAACCCAAATGCTGTTACTCAAAGTTAATAATAGTTAAATGCTGATATAAGGTCAATAAATCCTTTGTCACATGATATAGAAAAAAGGAAATAAAATGAAGGTATTTTGGGACTCAGACTGGCTTCCTTGCTCCTCAACTCGGAGACAGCCTATGGTTGGACCTTGTGATAGTGTGTTCTTGCTACTTAATAAATTCCCCTTTATTTATATACCTATCCAATTAGTTCTGTCCTTCTGGAGGACCATAACTAAGATTTTTTTTAGTACAAGTGTAAACATGCACACATATATTTTTAACAAAAGGAGGAAGAAATACTGATGACAACTACAGTCCTCGTTTCAACAGCTGTTCACCTGGTTGTAACTGGTGTTGATTGATGACTGCCTTCTTCTACTATCTTCTATCCATTCTGTGTTCCCTTTGCCTTCAGCAAGCACCTCAGCAGGTCATGGTTTTTTTTCCTGGTGAAGTGACCCAAACCTTCAATCCTGAAGGGCCTGGGCCATTTGCATTCCTACCTGAATTGGGCTGTTGTAGTTTCCCATTGACCATAATCACAGGGCCTGGTAATACTAAGAGATGCCCTAATAGATCGCCTGTATTCCATGCACACTCTTTCTTACCTCCATTGTGGAATAGTAGACTGATTTCATCTTGATAGTCCAGGTCAATCACCCCAGCCAACACTGTAACTCCCTTCTTAGCCTGCTGATTTAAAGGTAGGAGGACCCTAAAGTGTCCAGGTGGCAATCTTAACTTCCAGTTTAATGGAATCATTGTTGTGTCTCCCGGTGGCAGTGTTCCTTCCTCTGGAGCTAAAACCTCTAGGCCAGCATAACATAATTTCACAGGAAAAGGAAGCAACAATTTTGTTAGTGGATCACTAGGGGTGATGGTGAGTGGTGCCACTGCCACTTCCACCCCTGGATTCCTGGACCAGTGAATCCTGGCTACGGGAGAAATAGTATCATATATTGGATGCTAATTCAGAGCATACATGGCCTTCTGAAGAACTTTGCCCCAGTCTTGCAAAGTTTTGGCACCTAGTTGGCATTGTAATAGCAACTTCAAAAGACCATTCCATAGTTCTATCAATCCTGCTTCAGGATGATGGGAAACATGGTAAGACCAGTGAATTCCATAAGCATAAGCCCACTGCTGTATTTCTGTAGCCATAAAGTGAGTACCCTCTTCAGAGACAATGCTGTGTGGAATGCCATGACTGTGGATAAGGAATTCCATGAGTCCATGGATGGTAGTCTTAGCAGAAGCATTGCATGCACGATAGGCAAACCCATATCCAGAGTAAGTGTCTATTCCATTGAGGACAAACCTCTGCCCTTTCCATGATGGAAAGGGTCCAACATAATAAACATGCCACAAGATAACTGGCTGATCACCCTGAGGAATGGTGCCATATCAAGGGTTTCATGTTGGTCTCTGCTGCTGGCAAACTGAGCACTCAGCAGTGGCCGTATCCAGGTCAGCCTTGGTGAGTGGAAGTCCATGTTGCTGAGCTTATGTGTAACCTCCATCCCTGCCACCACGGCCACTTTGTTCATGAATGCACTGGGTGATGATGAGGTAGCTGGGGAAAGAGGCTGAGTGGTGTCCACAGAACAAGTCATCCTATCCACTTGATTATTAAAATATTCCTCTACTGAGGCCACC
Organism: Sapajus apella; assembly: GCF_009761245.1. Lineage (NCBI taxonomy): Eukaryota > Metazoa > Chordata > Mammalia > Primates > Cebidae > Sapajus > Sapajus apella. The sequence goes on from NW_022436945.1 coordinate 19,372,863, forward strand.
CATTGGTAAGAACTCACACGAGATACAAATATCTTCACAGTTGTTGACCACTCAGAGAGGTCCATCCACATACCTCTTCCCTAAATTTATTTGTTGTCAATTTTCCAATCATGCTTCTTCCAAGTCCCTGAGAAACCAGCCAAACCATTGGCTATAGCCCATGAATCAGTATATAATTGCACATCTAACCATTTCTCCTTTCATGCAAAGTACATAACCAGGTACACTGCTTGAAGTTCTTCCCACTGGGAAAATTTCCCTTCACTGCTGTCCTTCAGGGATGTCCTAGAAAGGGGCTATAGTGATGCAGCTGCCCCATACACACGGGAATTACGGGGGCTACAAAAAGAGATTTGGGTGGGGACACAGGGCCTAACCATATCATTCCACCACTGGCCCCTCCCAAATCTCATATCTTCACATTTTGAAACCAGTCATAACTTCCCAATAATCCCCCAAAGTCTTAACTAATTTCAGCATTCACTCAAAAGTCCATAGTCCAAAATCTCATCCACAAGAAGGCAAGTCCCTTTTACCTATGAGCCTGTAAAATCAAAAGCAAGTTAGTTACTTCACAGATACAGTGCATAAATATGGCTGTTCCAAATAGGAAAAATTGGCCAAAACAAAGGGATGATAGGTCTTACCCAAGTCCAAAATCCAGTGGGGCAGTCAAATATTAAAGCTCTAAAATAATCTCCTTTGACTCCATATCTCACATCCAAGTCACAGTGATACAAGAGGTCGGTTCCCATAGTCTGGGGCAGCCCCACCCCTGTGGCTTTGCAGGGTACAGCCTCCCTCCTGGCTGCCTTCACAGGCTGGCTTTGAGTGTCTGTGGCTTTTCCAGTCACACAGTTCCTGGTCAATGGCTCTATCATTGAGAGGTCTAGAGGATAGTAGAGGACAGTAGAAATTTTCTCACAGCTCCACTAGGCTGTGCTTCAGCAGGGACTCTGTGTGGTGGCTCCAACCCCACATTTCCCTTCTGCACTGCCTAGCAGAGGTTTTCCACAAGGACCCTGCCGCTATGGCAAACATCTTTCTGGGCATCCAGGCATTTCCATACCTCTTCCAAAATCTAGGAGGAGGTTCCCAAACCTCAGTTCTTGACTTCTGTGCACTGGCAGGTTCAACACCATGTGGAAGTTTCTAGTGCTTGGGGCTTGCACCCTCTGAAGCCACATTCTGAGCTCTATGTGGACTCCATACAACCACAGTTGGTGTGGCTGGGATGCAGGACACCAAGTCCCTAGGCTCCAAACAACACAGGGACCCTGAGCCCGGCCCATGAAACCACTTTTTCCTCCTAGACTTCCAGGCATTTGATGTGAGAGATTGTCATGAAGACCTCTGACATAGCTTGAAGACATTTTCCCTATTGGCTTGGGGATTAACATTTGGCCCCTTGTTACTTATGCAAATTTCTGCACCTGGCTTGGGTTTCTCCTCAGAAAATGGGATTTTCTTTTCTATCACATTTTCAGGCAGCAAATTTTCCAAACTTTTATATTCTATTTTCCTTTTAAAATGGAACGTCTTTGACAACACCCAAGTCACCTCTTCAATACTTTGCTGCTTAGAAATTTATTCCAACAGATACCCTAAATCATCTCTCCCAAGGTCAAAATTTCACAAAACTTAGGGCTGTGGCAAAATGCCACCAGTCTGTTTGCTAAAACATAACAAGAGTCACCTTTGTTCCAGTTTCCAACAAGTTTCTTATCTTTATCTGAGACGAACTCAGCCTTGCCCTTATTGTCCCTATCACTATCAGGATTTTGGTCAAAGCCATTCACCAATTTTCTAGGAAGTTCCAAACTTACTCACATTTTCTGTCTTCTTCTGACCCCTCAAAACTGTTCCAACCTCTGCCTCTCACCCAGTTCCATAGTCACTTCCACATTTTCAGGTATCTTTTCAGCAGCACCCCACTTCTGGTACCAATGTACTGTATTTGTTCATTTTCATTCTGCTGTAAAGACATACTCAAAACTGGGCAATTTATCAAAAAAAAAAAAAAAAAAGGCGTTTATTGGATTTTCAGTTCCACGTGGTGGCTGGGGAGGGCTCACAACCACAGGGGAAGGCAAGGAGGAGCAAGTCACATTTTACGTGGATGGCAGCAGGCAAAAAGAGAGATCTTGTGCTGAGAAACTCCCTTTATTAAAACCATCAGATTTCATAAAACCCATTCACTGTCACAAGAGCAACATGGGAAAGATCTGCCCCATGATTCGATCGTCTCCCACTGGGTCCCTCCCACAACATGTGGGAATTATGGGAGCCATAAAATGAGATTTGGGTGGAGACAGAGAGTCAAACCATATCAAACTCCAACATCAAAAAATCTTAGTAGTTGTCAGTCTCACTTTTACAAGAACAACAACAACAACAAAAAATCACAAATTGAAAATGAATAATTTTTCTTGGATTCATCAGAGTGAAAATCGCCATCTCAAAATTTGGAAAGAAACATGTGAATGTAATTTTGATAAATTGTTGGAACTTTTCTGTGTACTATCTTCAGAGGCAAAAAGTTTTGGGAACCCATAGTCTTAGAATTCCACCAGATTCTCATGTTTGGAAGTTGAAAAAGGCCTGTTTGTAATCCTGGGAGAGAGAAGGGAAGAATAACCTTTGTAAAGCATGTTTCTTCATAACAAATGCTTACCTTCAAGCAGAAAAGGCTTTACCTAAACACAAAACTATGAAAGAATTTTATCGTAGCTAGTGCAGGGGGCATTTCTCCTCACTTAACCTTCCTGTCCCACCTAAACAAAAGAAAGAAAAAAGAGAGAGAGAATGAGTTAACCAAGACCAAGCTTTCTAGAAAATAGGTAGAACTGTTGCATCCAGGAAATGAAGAAGCAGCAGGTGGAAAAACATCTATCCATAATACATGAAGAGGTACAGAAATGCTTGTGAGGGCCAGAATCTCAAGATAAAGACTTGGTAAAAAAACTAAAAATCTAGAATGGTATCCCCACACTTTTTCACACCTTCAGGGGCACAGCATAATATCACTAGATACTGGGAAAAAAAGAGATGTAAGACACAGACTATTTGGATAGCAGTACACAGGGAAGCACTACACCTAAGAAAGCAAACAAAATTAAGAATATTTGAGGAATTTGAAGCCTCTAGTTCCTATGATTACAGCAATGTTAAATATAGATAAGCACATAGCATGATTAAAATAAATCAAAGTTCTACTTATCATATTTCCTATTACCTGACATAACAGCTTTCAACAAAAACTTATATAATAAAAGGCAAGATAAATCAAGTCAGAGGAGACAAAACAATTATCAAATCTAGACTCAGATATAACACCAATATTGAGATTATCACACAAAGAACTTAAAATGATTGTGGTTAATATGTTAAAGCCCCTAAAAAAAAGGTGACAGTATGCCAAACAGATGGGCAATGTAAGCAGAAAATTAAAATTCTAAGAAAAGATCCAAAGGAAATGCTGGGAATTAAATCCACAGTAACAGGAATGAAGAATTCTTTTGACGGGCTTATCAGTAAATGTGACAAGACAAGAAATCAGTGAACTCTAAGATAGGTCAACATATTTTTTTTCAGAACTGAATAAAATAAATCAACAAAATCAATAAAATTCAAAACTACAGAGTAGAATGTGCAAGAACTGTGGGACAATATAAAAAAGATGTAAAATGAGAACTTGAAGTTTTGTCCTGTAAAGTTATCAAGCAAAAGGTAGAACATTCTAGACAGAGTGATCAGCATGCATGCAAAAAGACATGGAATTAGGAAAAATATAGCATATTCAGGGAGGAATTTAAAGTTTAATGTGACTATATGACAAAATGTGTGAGAAGAGCCAAAAACGATGCTGAGAATCAGGCTGTAATAGATCCATATACCATGGTCTTGAGTTGAGAGTTCAAATTAGGGACATTATGAAGCTGGTAGGACATCTTCCTGCAGAGAAACAATATTAACTGATTTGAAGTTTTTGAAATAATCTTTCAATGCAGTGAGAGAAAGAATAATCTAAGCTTGAGATTTTTTTAAAATTGTATTTTATTCGGTTCTTTAGAAATATAGTGATCTCAAGATTTATAAAGATAAAAATCCTATTATTTTCTCTCTCATGACCTTTTTTTTTTTAATTATAAGGACTTCATACCTGGGAAGGGAGTCCTAGTTGGTCATGAACCCTTTAAATGTGAGTGCACAGCTGTGAATTCATGTATCCATGTGTAATTTTTGGGGGAAAAAGTTCTTATCGTTTATAAGATTATCCAAAGATTTTATGACCCAAAGGAAAATCTGGATAACATTGTGTAACATCAATTTTATTCCAAAATACAACATACTATAAAATATGTTTGTTATTACTGTTGTATTTTTATCTGTATGTGAAATTACTGTTCACTTACTGAATATCAGTCTACAATCACTACCTCAGGGAAGTATGTCATGATCTTTCCAAATTGAGTTTTTCACCCTCTTTGAAGACTTGACTCTGTATATAAACTTCCATCTTTTTTATGCTTATCACATCGTATTAAAATATAGACTAGTCTTCCCAATCATAATACAAACAGTGTTAAAACATTCTCAAAACCTATCATGACACATTAGAAAAGTCCCTTAAAATATTGGTTGAAAATAAATTATAACTATTTTAATAAAATCAGATTGGGATACACTCGCTGCTTTGCTATTATGACATTATTGATATGGCTACAAGCTGTCAGACGTTTATTCTTATCAAACATATTGAAGCTTATTAAGAACTGGTTAAAGGATCAATTAAAGATTAAAGATTATAGGCACATAAATATCAGAGAAGCAGCAATGACTCCCAAATACAAGGCTGCCTATGAGTATTAATTTCTAAAAGAAGGTGATGGAATATCTTTGTATTTTTATGCTTTTAAAAAATTCATCAGCACAAATTTGACAGAATAATTCACCTGATATGACATATTAATATATTCCATTTCTAGCATCTAGTTGTTACTCTATTGTTTTTCTTCCACTCAACAAAGCATGTTAGAATGCAAATGAAGAAGCTTCAGGTTATTATAAGAATAATGCCATTTATGATGTAATTTTTATTGTTAAACTACATCTCTAGAGAAATTTGGAAATTTAGTTATTAGTACTAACAAATTAATTACAAGTCTGAAGAAGTAATGGTGACAGATAAGTATATAATAATACCACTCTTGAAAATATCTATCTTTGAATACCTTCTGTTTAATATCAAAGAATTATAAGTATTATAAAAACTAATTGTAAACAGAGCAAAGTTTTACTATGTGTAAAACAGCATGATAGCATATGCTCTCAAGCTCAAAGGATTGCTTTATTAAATGAAATAATTAATATATAATGCTTTTCAAAGTATCTAGTGTAGTATGACGGATTAATAATTATTTTCCATTGTAATTAATTGCCATTATGAAAAATACAATGTTCATTATGAAGTGCTTTTACACATGCTGTTCCAACTGAGAGGGAAAGCTAATGCATGGGGTTTTATCCTTGATTTACTTATTAGGAAATAAAAAGTTAGAAAAAAGTGTTTTGAAATTTCTTTATTCAGAAGAGAGGCAGCATAGCATAGTAGTAACTTACTGACTCGAACTGATGTTACATCTGCTGAGTTCCCAACTCTGCCACTCATTAGAGGTGTGTGCTTGGTGCTTTGGCTACTTAATCTTTTAAGCCCACACACTCATCATTTCATGAGTTCATATATTACTTAGGAGAGTTCCTGATGATTGTAAGTCCTCATATGTGTTTGTTAAATAACTAAAATAGAAAAATTGGGTAAGTTTAAATATGCTCTTATTGATTAAGAACTTCACTTTTTACCTGGACTTGTTTCTGACTCTTTTCTTTGAGTGCTTTGAAAAGCACTGCCTCATTTAATAGATAAGGATCTTACTTTTTTCTCACCTGAAACTACAAATAACTCATTTTTGTCTGTCTTGGAGATGTGGCTCCTAAGTAGTTCAAGTCAAAAACATTTCAGGCTCCCATAAGACCCAGAATGGGAATAATACCTATCTCAAAAATCATACAGCCAGGCAACATGTGTGGTTTCTGCTCTTCTTTGAGATCTAGGTGCTCTCTAATACATGATCTTGTTTCAGGAAATGCATAATTGCCTCTTGTTCAATATAAAAATCAGTTAAATTTCACAGACAAATTGTTTTTCATATTCTGGAATCCCTCTTTGCCCAATGCCGTTATAATAATCTAATTTCTTATTTTCTTAATGAGAACCACCGTGGATCTCAGAAGAATCACTCAAAAGGATCACCATTTAAGTTTTGACTAAACCTCGCCTCCTCCATCAGCAAGGTGTTAGTAATTATTAAATATGCTTTTTAATGCAAGACTCATAATCATTCATTCCAATATTATTTATTGTCCTAAATAGACTAGTAAAAGAGAATAATGAGAAAGTCACTTGAGGCCAAGTATTTTCTAACAAACTTGGACATTCAGAATAGATTTCTGATCAGAAAAGAAGAAAATTACAAACATCTTTTTAAATGATGAAAGAAAAACACATTATAAAATAAGATTCAGAGTTCAAAGAATGTAAGAAATAAGAATCATGGATTTTGATACTTCTACCCAATTCTATTGACCAATTATTCTGACTAAATTTAGGACAACTCCAAATTGTTATAATTATTTTAGTGGTTTCCTCCAACAAAATCATGTTGATATCATACCAAATATTTTGCTGTAAAGCCTAAATGTTTACATTTTTATAATAATTAATGAGTTATTACGGTATTAGTTAAGATGTAATTTTAACAACAAAATAGAAAAAAGTACATTTTCTTTACTTTATAAATGTGTTATTAATATGATCTCTCTAAGTAAACTTTTAGGCAATCATATATAGACAAGGAATAATTTTTATGTTATGATGATGTTATTAGCTAAAGCCAGTCTATCTCCTCACTATTGAATTTGTAAAAACATTCCCCAAACTCACTCAATGTTATAAAATAAAGAGTTATTTTATTTTAGAAGAAAGAATCAATTTATTTTGAATTTTCTTAACTGCAATGAAGTTATTCAGAATCATTAAATAAAGCCAGGAAGGCAGATGAAATGTGCTATTAAGGGGATAAAGGAAATACACTAATGTTGATATCTGTCCATCACCAGAGGCAAATTGCATGATTTTGAAAATGTAGTGACAATTTGTATTGGGATTAGTGAATCTAAACCCAGTTTCCTGAATAGGATATAGACTAGATAATTATATTCTTTCTCCTTATGTCCCTATAGTAATTTTATTTGAATAGCATTATGTCTCATCTTCTTGTTCTATTTTTTTCTATTTTCTATTCATCTGGTGCTCAAATGTAAGAAGAGTCTGTTAACCTTAGTTCATCTCAGTTTCCTTCTGTGTAGCCAGGGATTTACCAGGCCAAATGGGAGTTATATTCAGCAATAGTATTCTGCATTTTCTTTTTCTTGTAGCCTCAGGAATTGCATAAAAAGGTGAACAAAGGGACAAAGAAGAAGTATTTATATGATGAAAGAATACCAAACTCTGTTCCATGAGAAATTTTTAGCATGTATTTTTTAACCATAGTAGACACAGGAAGAAATATATTAAGAGCTGAGATTACACTCACAATAAACAATTCGAACTTTATGATTGGTTGCCATTCATGTTAGGCATTGTACTAGAACTCCAAACAGGTCCACTGACTTATTTTTTATTTGTATAATGACGGCAAGGAGCTGCTCGAGACAGTAAATTCTGAAGCCATTATTGCAATTCCTGTAAGAAGCAGTCATCTTTTCTTCTGACTTGTGTCTTGAAACTTCACCAGAGGCATGCTATAATCTTTTTGACTTGGTTATCCTATTGTGTCTTATTGTTGCATAATAAAATAGGAGGTAACAACTGAACAGCCTGATGAGCCAATTAGAGTTCCGGGGAGCTGAAGTAGTATTACAATTCTTTCATTCATTGGAATCACACTTGCCTCTGGGTCCAAAATTGAAGATTCACATTTTGCAAGCTTCCATGAATTCCTATCTTGTTTACTGTCCCTATACCAAAGCTCAACCTACTTTGCATCATTTAAGAATGTTTTTGCTTTGCCTGCAAGTGTTTATAACATTTCAAATTAAAAATAGAAAATCAATTCAAGTATACTAATGCCAGTATTCCCTCTTGCTAAAATCAGTATAGTATGTGAAGCATTACTCAATAGAACTAAACATCAGTGTTAGAGCCATGAGATCAACGATTTTTTATCTTCCACATATGAGTAAGAACATACAATATTTTACTTTCTGTGTCTGGCTTATTTCACTTAATGTAACATCCTCCAGTTCTGCCATGTTGTTTCAAATAACAGGATTTCATTCTTTTTATGACTAAGAATATTCCATATATATTCCAAATCAACACATTTTCTTCAATCATTCATTCATTCATTCATTGATGAACAAAGACTTATTTTGTATCTTGGCAATTGTGAATAGGGCTGCAATAAACACAGGAGTGCAGATACATCTATGATATACTGTTTTCCTTTCTTTTGAACATATATTCAGCAATGGGATTGCTGGATCATATGAAAGTTCTATTTTTAGTTTTTTGAGGAATCTCTATACTGTTTTCTAAAGTGGCTTATATTCCTATGAACAGTGTACAAGAAATGAACTTGGTCTCTTGATTCAGGCATTTCTTATTGTAATCCTGGTTTCCTATGTCTGACTTATTTGAAAGTTTCAGCTTTCACTTATGCACATAAAGTTATGATTCATAACAACTGGATGTTTATATTGAATTCCTTTGTAAATATCATGAATACCACTGAATGATTATATTCTCATTAAAATTTCAAGATAAAATACAATTTTAAATATCATTGTGTATATTATTTTATTATTTCAAAGCTCTTATTTAAAAACTACAGAATATATAAGTACTATCATAAATGTCAAAAGGCTAAAAAATAAATATTTGACTCTCTTTTAAGCTAGTTTAGTTATAATTTAGTAATTAATGACTTATATACATAAACCCATGCAAAGAAAACTAGCATTAAAGGTAAATATATAATAATTTTTTAAATGATTTAAAAGATAATGAAGAATTGATCAAGACAGGTGGCTTCTTGAAGAAGTGAATCTCAGTACTGTTTTTAACTAGAGACTTAGTGCTCACTGTAGAGTTCTATTCACACAAACAGAAAAACTTACAAAAATGTCTGACACTTAGTCTCTGGCCTTAAGAAAACACTTCACTTTTAAAACATGACAAAAAGCGCATTTCAAAAACACCGATGATGATGTTTGTTGGTTTCATATCTCTTACTGGGCACAGGACTAAAGAATCTGAGGTATCTATGTTAGTATGCATGGGGATTAGATGAACTGTTCTATTATTTTGCTCCATTTTATTAAAAGGCTGCAAAGGGTAGTATTGAGCAACCCTTTGCAGTTTATAATGAAACTTCAACGTAAGCTACCTGAATCCTAGGTCTTGCTTCTTCTCTTTTAAACTCATTCAGAATAAAAGCAAGTAGGATTATTTGTGTTCATTATCCTACGGATGATCCTGACATAGAGAACATATTATGTGTTATAATGAATCTAACTTACTGTTGTCCAATCATTTATTTATCATTTGGGTATGAGTCTTGAACTTGGAGGACTAACCTCTTGAATAGTGCCACTGAGATCATAGCACAAATATGGATTAGGTATCTGTGTTAGCCAGGCACAGGAAGACAGATATTGATGTTCTCACTCATATGTGGGAGCTAAAAAAATGATCTCATAGAGACAAAGAAGAGAATGGTACACACCAGAGGTTGGGAATAGTGCATGGATGGAAAGGGAGATAAAAAGAGGTTGATTAGTGAATAAAAACATATGGTTAAATAGAACAAATAAGCTCCAATAGCAGAATAGGGTGATTATAGTTAATGACATTATATAGTATATACTAAAGTAATTAGAAGAGAGAACTTGAAAAATGTTACTGACATATAGAAATGATAAATACTCCAGGTGATGGATAATCCAGATACTATCACTTGATCATTACACATTCTGTGCATGTAACAAATACTTTGCATTTTACTCCATACATTTGTAAAATATTTTAATTCAATAAAAAGAATACATTTTTATTCTTAGTTAAAAATATACACCTACTTTTTTCCAAACTCTGTCATAGATTACTGAAAGTAAAAAAGATAAGTGGGACTTCTGGCCTTATTAGAAATTAGGAGTTTACCATACATCCTTAAATTCAATCACATGCGTGGCCAGTGAAGGATGAGTGGCCTTCATCATTATAGACAATGGACCCGATAATAATATAAATCCTACAAAGAGGAGACTTTTTCATGACACTGAATTAATTTTCAGTTTTAAACAATGGAGCAACAATTACAGCTGGTGGAGTTCCCCATAAACATTTAAAATACCAAACAGATACTTATCAGAAATATGTGACCCATTTATACAAAATACTTTGGGCTTCAGATTGTAGCAACTTCTAGTTTGAGGGGATCTTGAAAAGTACGCATGCTCAGTCTACTCTTAGTATCAGTACAGACCAGTTGGAAAAGATTTGGGGCTTTAGAGCCAAACTGTCAAGGTTAAAATCCCTGTTCAAACTCTTAGTCTCTGACCTTAGGAAAACACCTCACTTTTATTTTCATATTTATAAAAGGAAGGAAGTCCTTTTACCACAAATTCATTTACTTCTTAATTTAGTATTGCAAAGAGTAAGTGATATTGGCTCACACATAATAAAACACTCAACAAAACTTAGATATGATGAAAATTTTAAGAATTGTTGCTCTTGCCAGAAATGGTAAACATTTTCTGAGAAGGACCAGATAGGTAACCAACGTTTTAAGCCTTGCCGCCCATATGATGTCTTTCCCAACTACAGATATTGATCGACTTACGACCTATGCAACTTACAACCATTCGACTTTACGACCACAATCGCTAGCCACGACTGCTCCACGTCTGGCAGAACAAACGTTGCCCAGCTGGGCGTATGACAGTGCAGACCAGCTTCCGGCAGCACTACCATCTCCGCGTGCATATAGCCTACTCAGCTTACAACCAAATAGTGTTACGACTCGTCTGCCGGAACCAATCATGGTCGTAAGTCGAGCACTGGCTGTATTCAAATCTGCATGTATTGTGAAAGGAGACCTAGAAAATACGTGAATGAAAGATGACTTTTACAATGAAGCTTTATATATGGACACTACAATTTGAATTTCATGTAATTTATGTTCCATAGAATGTTCTTCAATTGGTATGTTTCAGCCATTTCAAAATGTAGAAAACATATAGAGACTTGGGGTTGTACAAAAGCAACCTGGATTTGCCCCACTCAGTGTGGTTTTCCGGCCCCTGTTGTGTTTTCAGATGTGCCACTTATGCTCCATAGGGTTGCTTGCCTAGTCCCAAAAATGGAAATTGTAGGACCACCTTACCTGATACAGAGGTGTTGCAATATAACAGTAAGGAAGATATGCTAAAAAAAAAAAAAGTCAGAAAATTGATCAATTGTAAACAAAGAAAGATGCATTTTTAAAGTTGAACAATTGACCCAGCAAAACTTACATAAATGTATGTACCTATGCAACAATCTTACATGTTCTTCACATGTACCCCCAAACCTAAAACACAATAAAATATATATTTAAAAAAAGAATATATCTTTATTTTTTCTCCTTTTCAACAATAATCACATTTGTGATTAGCAGTAAAATATCTATGCCTTTCCTATTGTACTGTTAACTCTAGAAAGACAGAAATTCTGTGTGTTCTGGTCACCATGATCTCCAGTATTTACTAGAGTGCTCGGTACATGGTAGGTTGTTAATGATATACGTTGAATAAATAAATTAATGAATAGATAGAAATAAAATAATACATATTACATTTTAATTCAATTTATTATACTTTCTAAACTTGAGATTTAAATAAGTGGAAGAAAATTTTGGTTACCAGGTAGTAGATAATGGCTGAAATAATTGCAATTGTTGACTCTTAGATCATGTGTTGATATGTCTGTTGGCCATGACCTTGATTATATGACTCTCTTAAAACTTCCTGGAAACCCACCAACCAACTTCATCAACCTCTCACTTTCCATTCTCAGAAACCTCTTAACATTATTATTATTATTTTTTATCTAAAGGTATTATTGAATACAAGCAAATACTCTTGAATATTTGACTATATATGACTATATTCAATCTATCTTTGAAAACAAAAATGAACATCCATGAAATTTAACAGCTTATAAATTTAAAACACTCAATAGGCAAAATGGAGTTTTTTAAAGTTAACTAGGAAAAATTTATTACGCTACATTGCTAACATTTAAAGAGCTTTCCTCCTCTTTTCCTTTCCACTTCTATTTTCCAATTACATAACTGATATCTTGATTTATTTGTTCTGCATGTTTTCAGCAACTGTTTCTCTAAAGATTAAGTTTATATATTTTCTTCTTCGAACATGTTCCAATTTCTCCCTTCTAATAGATCCTCTTTATTGCCTACCTGTCTTAGATACTGTTACAGATTCTCACTCTTATTAAACCACCCAAGCTCCTTTAGCCTCAGGTAGTAAACACAGCAATGGTCTGTTCCTAAAGATAGAAAATGAGGTTCCAAACTTTTTCTTGAACGTGAGAGAAAAGTTTCTTTTCATTTGCAGTCCTTGGAATCATCTGGAATTTCCCCATAGATTTACAACAGGAAAGTGATTTGGAACTTCCGCCAGTGTATTCCCCAGAGCTCTTTGTAGGAACAGTAAAGAGCTTTGAGGGTGTGAGATCATTTCCCACATCTTTCTAACTTTCCTACCTTTTCCCACTAGATTCATCATTCTTATCTAAGAAGGAAGGAAGATTCTCATTTTCCGTGCTTTTACTCTACCACAGTGTCCTCAAGGGAGTAATTTATGGGAATATGGGCTCCAGAGTGCCTTTAAATTTTCTAGCAAGTGCAATCAGCATACCCAGTGGAAGGCATACCATATTCCACTATACCAGAGGTCAGGCGGTTGGCACTGTGCCATTTGCTTAACATACTAGGCAGAACTAAGTAATTTATTTTATATCATTTGGTATTCTTTGGTAATATGCTTCTACAATTTGCCTTCACTTGAAGGACACTATTATATTTAAGTCTTGGATTTCATACCTTTGAACATCATAAACTTTGAATACGTTTTTATTTAATCCAGATACCTATTTCTAGACTTATGGTTTAAAGACAGTATTATGCCTATTAGTATTGTATCACTACAAAGTCACAATTGATATTGATTTTTATATCATCCAAATTTTAAATCAGTGTCATAGGTTAAGGGTTGTACTACAAAGAAGTTACAACTACGAAATATCAGCAAAACAGAAAATATAGTTAGCATGATCAATGAAGTTTCTGTAACACAGAGTTACAAGGAACAAAATAGACATAATTTACACTTTATATAGCACAATAAAAGCAAAAAAAAGGCCATTAATTTTTATTTCAAAAAGGCGCTTGTTCAAGAAACCCTATAAACAATATATACTTCAATTTTTACAATAAATTGCTATCATCACATTCAAATAAATTATTTTGTTAATTATTCAAAATTATAATATGTCAGTTGCATGGTCTGGTAAATTTCACTCAGTTTATTTATGACAAATTTGTTTTTACTAAAGTTACATTCTAAGTGACAAAGACTTATTTCAATACTCTGTTATTTAAGCCAGTTTCCCGTTTTTGTAATTTTTACACATGGGCTTATAGAACGTTTCTACTCTTTAATTTGCCACTACGGTTTTGTTTTCTTTTCGTTATCATATTTTTAAATTCTAAGGGATATTTCTTTTTTTCTCTCTCTGACACACACACATACACTCAGTTGCCCATCCACAGAGTTTACTGCAGCCATCTCTTTGCCATTTGTTTCTAATTTACATACTTTATGACTTATTTGACATTACAAAGGCCATATTGCTGGAAGGCCATACAAAAGCCAAAAAAAGTTTGTTATTGCATTGTAATTTGAATTATTTTAATGGTTTTGATGCAAAACTTGTCTTATAACTGTTAGACCTAATTTTACTAAGTTATAAATGTAGCTGTATATTAAGAAAATACTGAGGCGATGAGTGGAATGAAGTTAGGCTAAACTGTATGAAAGAGGAAAAGCAGAATCTACCTTATATGTTCCCCAAACAAGTGGCAAAAAAAAAAAAAAATGAAAAACAAAAATGTTTTTCACCATTTTCATTCATCAACAGTTTTGAACAAATCTATGATACATGTTCTGAGACGTGCTTCTCAACTGATTATAATCATGCTAGTATATAGCTGATCTCCAATTATATTATCAAAATATTCACTTAAAAAACAACTCATTACATTTTCTTGTTGCTAACATACTCAGTTGCTATAAATTGCCTCATATTTTCACAAGTTGTTTTAATTATTTGGAAAATTTGAAAAGGCTTTTTATCTTTTTTACAGAATGCAACCCCAAACAACATATAGAAATTCCCATTGAAGCATCTATTTTGTTTCTAGATCATGGGTAGAGATGTTTAGCTACAAATTTAAACACATACTTTCGGCAGCCTATATACCTCTCTACTTGCAGGTGACAAAATTGATTCAAGCAAAACAAATATAGGAGGCAGTTTGCTACAAAAAGGCAGGATTCTTTCACAGAGTTCTCAATGTATAGCCAGGATTAAGACTGAGAGACTTCTGGAACACGGAGCTAGAAGGCTGACAGGCAACCAGGAAGTGTTACTTTGCTTCATTCTCTCTGCTTCCCTTGCCCTGACTTAACTCTTCTTCTGCAAACTGCCTTCTTCTTTGCTGCACAAGGGTGCTGGCTTATTTGTACTCCCTAGCTCTCTATCTTCCTTGTCTCTCTTTGACTCTTTTTTTCTACTACGTTTTATTCTAAATCCAAGTATTGTGTGCTGATTGTTCCAACTGAAATTAGGTTACAGTCCCTGGCCCAGTCAGTTTGGAAGGAGGAAGTGAGCAGAGTTACATTGTTCATAATGGTTGCGACGGACTGTTACTATAAATGGGGGAAGATGGTACAAAAAGAAAGGCCATTATAAGCTCTGTAGCCAGATCAAAAGATAGCCACTACACATGAGGTGTTTCACTACACATGAAATTCTTAAAATCAGAAATTACACATCAAAGATGCCCTTGCGTTAATCATTTGAATAATCAGCTGCAATAATTAGTTTTCAGGATTTCATACTTTTAAATAAAGAAGACAATAATGGCCACAAGGTTATTCAATGCCCACCATTTACTTTATTCTAATTTACTTTTAGTGAGGCGATATCCTCACTAACATCGTTATTTATGAAGAAGATTGAGAAATAAAAAAGTTTATTAAGGGCATTCATAGACAGAAAACCATTACATAAATTTAGTTTAAAAAATCAGTGATTTGAGAAGGGAAAGAATGTAGCAGTGTCAAATATTTAAAAGTTAAAGATAAAACATGAAAATGACTATTACCTTTGGTAACACAATCCACATGTCCTGTATAGTAAATTGTGAGCCTTAATAAAAATGTTTTGAGACTTTGTTAACTATAAATGTTAGACTGGGTTTTCTGTTTCTCAACCAGAACCAAAAAATACTTGTTGAGAAATAGGAAACCCATTTTAACATTTTTAGTGTGTGGAAAATGAGAAGTTTTCAGATAAACAATTATAGCAGGAAAAAAAAAATGTCCACAAATAGCCACCACCACTTTTTTCCATTTAGTTATAGATCCCTCTGAAATTTAGCTGGTCCTATGGCTGCTCAGCTGCAAAAACATATACTATATTCTTTCGCAACTTGGTATGACCCTGTTTTGACTTAAGGAATGTGAGTAAAAATGAAACTACCAATTTGCAGATTGCCCATTGCTTCAAATTTCTTCTTTCTTGATAGCAGAGATATGATGAGATTGGAAGCAATTACTTTGGACACATAAGTGTGAACCCAGTGCTAAGGAGTCATGACACCCCTAATATTTCTTTTCCACTTAGTTCTGAGCTGTTTCTTCTCGGAGAAATTCACTTCAGTCCTATTTAGGCCCCTAAATGTTGACTTCCCTTGGTGAGAGCAAATGATAATCTTTAACTTTACTAATACATTTAGCAGGGAAACAGTGCATTAGCATTTAAAATTGAAGAGAAAGGGAAAAGTTGGAGGTTGTATTTTATGTACAATAGAATTGTAGGTCCTGGCATTACAGTGGAAAGGAAAGATGGGTATACTACTTTAAAGGGAAAAAAAATAAATACATATGAAAAGGAGGGATCAGGTAACAGTGCTTCTTGGATTTTAGGTGATAAGTAGGAAAAGTACACAAAAAATAGAAACATAGTAAGATTTTTAGCTCCATCATTTTTGCCACAGTATGAAATTTCATTATCATTTCTGCAGGGAGAAATAAAGGTAGTATCTATGGTTTTGAAATAGTTAATGTGATTAGCAATTGATGTTAGTTATTTGACTTCTGACCATGATTGGTAAGCATAAACTGGGGTAAGAAAATGGTGTTATTAGGCTCAAGTGAGGATTTGAAGGACAAGGGCTTAATAGAATTAACTGTTTTCTGATATATATATATATATATATTATTTTCCCTTAAAATAGTTTCAATTTTAATTTAAAATTGAATTCTTTATAGGAATTCTTTTATAGTAGCTTAAGCAGAACCACTGAATAAACATGAAAGTACAAGTGGAAATCTATCAATGAATGTCCAGAAGGTCTTACAGGTGAATGTGTGCGTTTAGAGTTAAGGTCTACATGCAGAGAGAATGCAAAGTGGGGAAAGAAATGGTATGAACAAAGTTTAAAAAGAAGAACAAGAGATACAATGAAATACTCCATAAATTAGATTGATAGATGTACAGAAAATAAAACAGAGAATATTAAAACTGAACCAAATAATATTAAAGAATCTGTAGCCTAAATCTATTATTTTAGAGAAAAGTGAGAACTGAAGGCTTAGAGGTTATATGGTTAAAATAATACAAAAATTAGAATTAGATCTCATATTATAAGCCATGGTCACTTTGTTTCCTAATCCATTATCTCTGCAGACATGAGCATAGGCTTACATGTATGTGTATGTTAGGCGGTTGTGCATACCTTTGTATATTTGAGTGTCAAAAACTTATTCAAGACAATAAAGATAATCTACATTGTTTTATGATTCTTATTATATCATTGTTTCCTATAGTACCTTTTTACGAAATGTATTTTTCAAGAAATTCAGAAAATAAGTGGATATCTGTCAGAGACTTTTTTAAATTTAACAAACAAAACCTTTAATAAAGGCATAGCTATGGAAAGATGAAAATACTACCCCAGTGTTAATTTACAGATTGGTGTCAGTTCCTAGATCAGATATGGTTTAATTCTGTTGTGGAAATTACACCTTCTGTTTCAATGACTATCAGAAGGTCCACAGAAATACTTGCTTTCGTTTCTAAGAATGCAAGGTGTGCAACTAAAGAGTGAATGGGGAGATCGCATAAACCTTACAGAACTATTGTCATGAGACTTAATTATATTTCTACTTGCTTAACTAATACATATCTTTCCATATTTATATGAACTACTGTTAACTCTGTAATAATTCTAAAATTGATCTACCTTTCTAAACACATGGTGAGACTTACACTTTCTGCTTTCAGTTGAGGCAGCAGGATTTATTTTAATGCAGCCGGTAGCTACTGAGTGATTTCTCCTTCCAACACAGAAATGTTGCATTGCTTGTTAAGGTGTTTCTCTGCTCAAGGATAACCGTTTATAAAAACACAAAGGCACAATATTGTGGAAGATCCCAGAGTATATCCTGCCTTTCCCTTCCCTTTTTCTTTCCTACATTTCCATTTTTGTCTCTCTCTCCCTCCTCCGATCTCTCCTTTCGTCCCTCTTCTCCTTCTTCCCTTCCTTCCTGTCTGCCATCCTTCTCTTCTCCCTTCTTTCCTATTTTACCTTCCGTCCTTCCTGCCTGCCTGCCTCTTTTTTATTATACATGGCATACTGAGACACAGCTATACCACTCTAATAAAGTAAAGCATTCTGCCCTATAATAGAACACTTCCAGATTGAAGTGAAAATCTCCAGAGACATGACCAAGAGGGGGCAGCCAAGATTCAAAGGGAAGAAAGATGTACAGAGTTGAAATAGCCTAATAAAGAAGCATGTTTCTCACTCATAGGTGGATGTTGAACAACGAGAACACACGGACACAGGGAGGGGAACATCACACAGTGGGGTCTCTTGGGGGATGAGGGGCTAGGGGAGGGACAGCAGGGCGTGGGGAGGTTGGGGAGGGATAATATTGGGAGAAATGCCTGATGTAGGTGATGGGGGAGCTGGAGACAGCAAACCACCATGGCATGTGCATACCTATCCAACAATATTGCAAGTTCTGCACATGTACCCCAGAACTTAAAGTATAAAAAATTAAAAATAAAAGGAAAACGAAAAAACAGAGAAGCATGGTTTGCCTGAAAAACAACAGTAAAACACAGCTCTACAACTTTCAAAATTAAATACTTGCAGTATTGTTGACCCCAGGTTTTTTACTTCTGTCTTCTGTTTATCAGATTCCTAAGTGAGAGACAAAATAACATGATGTGGGCAATACTTCTACAAAGAAATAAAGTGTATCTTCTAACAAATGTGAGGCATGTGAGGCCCTTGAGTGATTTACTTGCAACGGTTCATTTAAAGTAACCCCTAAATATGGAAACTGTTATAGGTTTACAATATGTGAAGTATTAATACTCATTGGAAACAATGTGATCTTATTTTGTTCCTTTTGCTTGCTTAAGTGTTTCCTTTTGTATTTCTCTGTATAGTTTCAAATTGTAAGTAAGAAGAGCTCCTTCCTATACTGAAGTACCACATGGCAGACACATCTTCAAACAAGGGTTTGTAAATTTCAGCAGCTCCACAGGAAACAGGGTTTTCAATAAATATCATTTCTGAATAGTCTAGCTCATTAATGATTTTTTTTTTTTCATTTTGGAAATGTGCCAAATGCCTCATGGAACTCAATTACATTCTGAGAAGGAAAAACACAATACATGGAAACACTGAAATCTTTAAAAAAGTAAGCTTTTTATCTTTTTTTTAATCCCTCCAACTGAGACACTTTAGAATATAGGAGTATAATATCTCCTGTTTTATGCATGAACATATGATGTAATGTAAAATATAGAGTGATTGAGACCAGGTGCAATGCAATTGCTAGGTAACAACAAAATGTTCTAAGAAATACACACATAACACACACAAAATAGGATTATAGTCTCTGAACTTAACCCCTCGTTTGTGTATAAAACAGGGAAGGGCTTCTTGTGTAATGGTTTTTATTCCCCCTGGCGAGAACAAACTTATTGAGTAATAGGTTATCCTTCAGCCAGCATGAGCACAACTATAAATCTACAATGTATGAAATCAACACAATCCATTTCTCGCCATTGAATATGAGTCTTACGAATCTCAGAAGAGAAAAGTGTTGTCTAAATATATGTGCCTGGTGTTGCTCCCTGCCTATTCTCTGTGGCATTTTTCTCCTTATTTTCTAAGCACTTTATGTTTAACAAATGCCTATTATTAAATTTATCTTTCCACGAATGCATTTTTTTAATATTCAATAACAATAAGTATAAGGGCCCAGAAGCAAAATTTCCCTTTAATTTGAAAGACAGAAGTCTCAAAAATAAGCAATAGTTTTATTAGGAAACAATGTAAATCAATCATATATCTAAATTATAATAACATGAATAACACTTTGGGAGTAGAATTAGCATGTGGCTTTTATCTTTGTTTTTAAATATTTTCCTTATGCTACATCTTGAGAAGATTTTTTTAAAAAGCACTCTTTATTTGAGTTCAAATATCATACTTTATGCAATAACATAAATGGTTCTTAACAGGCAGAGGCTCTGGTCTATTTATAGTAATTATATTGCATGATGATTATGATTCTTTTTCAGACAGGGAGAAATTTATTTTTAAAATATGCCATATAAATCTCATCTGATCTTTTTAGCCTTCACGACAGAGACAATCAAACATGACAGTGATAATAGAAATAAAGTCTATATACTGTGACCAAATTAGTGTAGTTCAAAAGAAATTCGAAGATTTTTATATCAATGGAAATCAGCACATATTTGATAGATAATTATAATATCAGACATGTTGTGATCACAAATGTTAAGTGCCTAATAAATTGCCTTATAAATTATAATGTAAATGAGAAACCCACAGTTAACTGCAATATAATATAAAAGTATGAAAAATGAAGATGATGGTAATGGTGATGTTAATGATGGTGATGTCATAGAACAAGCACATTGAGCTCTTTAGAATTACAAAGAAACACAGGGTTCTTTTCCACTAGCAGGTAAGAAAACCTAAATGAGGATGCTGACTTGTAACCAGTCTTAAGAGCTACATTTTAATAAACATACACTTTAGATCATCCAAATGGTTTGAATGCATCCTGTAATAACAGAGAAATATGCAGAAATAATAGTGCATTTTGACCACCATAAACTTCTTAATATATTTGGTTAATCAATAGGCAAATACTATTTATTGTAATTGACTGAAGAAAGTACCATTGATGAAAACTTGACACCATAAATAGAAAAAGTGATTTGATCTTTTTTTAAACTATATATTTTGAATGAAGGCTTTCAATTTGTGTTATTCTCAGTGAGCTTGCATATGATAGATTCTAGATCAATTTGATTGAGTTATATAAGGTAAATTGAGATTTTATAAGTTTATAAATATTCTAGAGATGGGTTAAAAAAATACAACTTGGGAGTCCTCCATAAGGATACATAAGGATTTATGTCTAATTCCATTTGATTTATTAAGTATTCCTGTGAGATTAAAAGAATATTTTAATATAGTAAATTTTAGTATCTTCCAAGTGTATTATTACTTTATTATCATTAACAGTCTATTGCTAAACCAGAAGCTCTGTCAGAGAGAGAGCAAGTCTTGCTTGTTCATCACTGCAAAACCAATGCATATCATGCTGCCTGCCTCAAAAGGTAGGCTCAGTGCTGAATGAACAAAGGATTACATTTAACAGATTCAACTAATCTGCATTTTTAAAGATTAATACTTTCTATGCCAGCAGTCTCTAAATATTTTTGATCATGTGCTCTTTCAAATAATTTCTAAACTATGTAACATTATGAAATATTTTAGTTGTATGTGTAATCATTTGCTATTAATTTAAATATATAGGATATAACTTTTGTTATATTATAAATATTGATATTTTAAAGTAAAATACACAATCACTTTAAAAATATATATCCATGCTGATTTTAACTCTGTTGTATTTAGTCACATTCACATATTTAGTCAGTAATTTTATATCACTTGTTTTCTCCTTTAACGTTCATTTATTCTTTGAAAAAATATTTATTGGGCATCTGATATGCATTGGCCATTGCTGTAAACACTTGACTTATACAACTGGCCAAATGTGACCACTACCTGCCTTCATGACCCATCTTCTGTATATCTGAATTCATTGTCTTCTAAATGCACTATTTAAGGGATCCAGACACTCTGTGTTTATCTCCAGATAAACTTTTTTCCCTATGCGTCTGACTACTTACACAATTTTAAAAATTAGACTATTTTTTAAATTTAATTTAATTTTATTTCATTTTAGGTTTTGGGGTACATGTGAAGAACATGCAAAATTGTTGCATAGGCACACATGTGGCAGCGTGATCTGCTGCCTTCCTCCCCATCACCCACATCTAGCACTTCTCCCCATGCTATCTCTCCCTAAATCCCCTCTCCCCACTGTCCCTCCCCTATTTCCCCCCAACAGACCCCAGTGTGTAGTGCTCCCCTCCCTGTGTCCATGTGTTCTCATTGTTCAACACCGCCTATGAGTGAGAACATGTGGTGTTTGATTTTCTGCTCTTGTGTCAGTTTGCTGAGAATGATGGTTTCCAGGTTCATCCATGTCCCTACTAAGGACACGAACTCATCTTTTTTGATGGTGGCATAATATTCCTTGGTGTATATGTGCCACATTTTCCCTGTCCAGTCTATCATCGATGGGCATTTGGCTTTTTTCCAGGTCTTTGCTATTGTAAACAGTGCTGCAATGAACATTCGTGTGCATGTGTCCTTATAGTAGAACAATTTATAATCCTTTGGATATATACCCAGTAATGGGATTGCTGGGTCAAATGGAATTTCTATTTCTAGGTCCTTGAGGAATCTCCACACTGTCTTCCACAGTGGTTGAACTAATTTACACTCCCACCAACAGTGTAAAAGTGTTCCTATTTCTCGACATCCTCTCCAGCATCTGTTGTCTCCAGATTTTTTAATGATCGCCATTCTAACTGGTGTGAGATGGTATCTCAATGTTGTTTTGATTTTCATTTCCCTGATGACCAGTGATGATGAGCATTTTTTCATATGCTTGTTGGCCTCATGTACGTCTTCTTTTGTAAAGTACCTGTTCATATCCTTTGCCCACTTTTGAATGGGCTTGTTTGTTTTTTTCTTGTAAATCTGTTTTAGTTCTTTGTAAATTCTGGATATCAGCCCTTTGTCAGATGGGTAAACTGTGAAAATGTTTTCCCATTCTGTTGGTTGCCGATTCACCCTAATGACTGTTTCTTTTGCCGTGCAGAAGCTGTGGAGTTTGATTAAGTCCCATTTGTGTATTTTGGCTTTTGTTGCCAATGCTTTTGGTGTTTTGGTCATGAAGTCCTTGCCTACGCCTATGTCCGGAATGGTTTTGCCTAGATTTTCTTCTAGGGTTTTTATGGTGTTAGGTCTTATGTTTAAGTCTTTAATCCATCTGGAGTTAATTTTAGTGTAAGGTGTCAGGAAGGGGTTCAGTTTCTGCTTTCTGCACATGGCTAATTTTTAAAGCTCAACAATAAATATTGTCATCCAACTCATTTATAATTTGGAGAGTCTTTTCAATTTTGAAATTTAGCTCAGCAAAATTTATATATATGATTACTGTTCAGACACTATTTTATTATTCATTTGTTTGTTTCATTTTTCTATTTATTCAGGTTGAGTTTTGCCAGTTTGACTTTCATGTCACTAATGGGAGTGGGGGTTGCTCTGCACACATAGGAAACCGTCACATAGAAAACTTGAATTTCTCTTTAGAACCTTAGCACTAGAATTGCTTATTGTGTTTTGCTTTAGATATCTTAACAACTGAGCATTCTTAGTGCAATAAAAACTTTGCATGTACTTCAGAGTTTTCATCTACATTTTGAAGTATGCCTGGGTACAGTCAGTTAAGACACTTCTGAGGCACCATTTCACATTCTCTCCATCTCACTTCAGGGCTCTTGTCCACTTATTTTACCCTAGCTAGTTCTTTGAGGACCAGCTTTTTATGGGTTATGGCGTGAGTTCACTATGATACTAATAACAGGAGGCAGACAAATTCCTAGGCAGACAGGGATGGGCCCCTGGTGAAAGTCATGCTTCAATCCAAAGATAGTCTACAGCTAAAAACCATGTTTTCAAACAAACTTAAAAACCAAGCTATCGAGAGCTCTGGGTGAAATCCAGGGACTGATGCAAGAATTCTCATCCTCATTTGGCATGTTTTCTCCTGATCGGTTCTTGTCTTTCACCTAGTATACAAATACGTACCCTCCCCGAATTGGTTCTGTCCACCGTTATACCTTTTTTAAAATGGGACTTTTTCCAAAACCACCCAGAAACCAACCAGCATGCACTCCTCTGTTCCAAGCCCATAAAAAACCCTGAACTCAGCCTCATGGCTGGCAATCCACTTTCAGGTCCCCTCTTGCTGCTGAAAGGTTTTCTGTCACTCAATAAAACTTACTCTGCCTTACCCACTCTCCAGGGTCTGTGTATCTCATTCTTCTCAGTCATGAGAGAAGATTTAGGAACTCACAGAACTATGAGAGTGAAAGAGCTCTAACATTTCCGCTGGGTGAACTATAGAAGTGAAAGAGCTGCAAAAATACTGGGACACCCCTGTTGTTGCTAAACTATGATGTCCCATGGGAACTGCTTAAGAAAAATATGTGAGCATTCAGGAAATGTGGGAAATTAAAATTCAATGGAAAAAAATTGATCCATAGATAATGGGAAATAGAAAATAAATTATTTCTTCTCCATCTTAATGGCTTCCCAGGATGTGGTATTTTATACAGCCTTTTGAAAGAGAAGCCCACAAGGCTGCATAGTTATTTGATCCTGGCACCAAGTTGAATTTCCTTCTTTCTTATCTCAGTCCACTTTACCTTAACTACTATGATAGGGTTTCTTCTCAAAGAACATACTATAAGTTTTTGCATCCTGCCCTGTTTTTTCTCTCTGTAAAATATTTGAAGATATTTATTCTGAGCCAAATATTAGTGACCATGGCCCATGACACAGTTCTAGTAAATCCCGAGAACATGTGCCAAAGATGGTCAGGTTGTAGCTTGGTTTTATATATTTTAAGGGTACATAAGACATCAGTCAATACATGTAAGATGTACATTGATTTGGTCCAGAAAGGTAGGACAAATCGAAGTAGGGATTTCCAGGTCATAGATGGATTAGAAGATTTTCTGACTGAAGATTAGTTGAAAGAGTTTATCTAAAGACCTGGAATCATTAGAAGGGAGCGTCTGGGTTAAGATAAGAGGTTGTGGAGACCCAGGCTCTTATTATGTAGATGAGGCCTCCAAGGAGCAGGCTTCAGAGACAATAGATTAAAAATATCTTTTATTGGACCAAAAAAGTGGCAGACTCTTAACTTATTCTCTCCTAGATCAGGAAGAAGACCTGGAAGGGAAAGGAATTTTCTGTAGAATGTAGGTTTTCCCCACAAGAGATAGCTTTACAGGGCCATTTCAAAATACGTCAAAGAAATATATTTTGGGATAAAATACTTTGATTTCTTTCAGAGCCTGCTGTCTATCATGTTGATATCTTATTACTACAAAGAATCTGTTTTGTCATTCTTAAGGTCTCTACTTTAATGTTAATGCTGGTCAGCTGTTCCTGAAATCCAAAGGGAGGAAGGTATAATGAGGCATAGCTGAACCTCCTATTCCTATCATGGCCTGAAGTAGTGTTTCAGGTTTGATCTTTTGCATAATGAACCCATGAAGATGGAAAGAAGGGAGGAAAACTTCGAATACTCTCTAGAATGGCTCCTTGAAAGTTAGACTTGTAGTGCCCTATAATAAAAGTAAGTGATTTGTAGATCCCAGAGCTTTATTGGCACAGTTTGGAAAAAGTGGTCAAACAGCAATAGGATGTGGGGATGTTTTATGTTTTCATTATGTAAGATATGAAACCTCAGCACTTGACAAATTTCCCTGGGATGGGTCAAAGGCCATCACTTCACTAAAGCAATAAGCAGTGTTCTGGTGATGATACTTGCAACTGCAAGAAGCTTGGTGTTCCTAGTCTTGTGAAGTTGTTTGGGGATGACATCGTCCTTGAGATTTGCCCACAGTTGTGTTTAAGAGTACCACCTTATCTCCTCTATTCTGGAGCTCTACAATCCTTTGGACGTACACTTTTTGGGTCTATAGCAACCTCAGTTATTGCCTTCTCAGAAGAAATAATTTGACCAAGGGGTCATAAGACAGAGTGAGTGGCAAGTTTTAAAGTGGGAGTGAAAATTTATGAAAAAGTTTTAGAGTCTGGTTGTCACACGTCGATCCGTTGCATACCTAGGATGCCACGTAGAAGCCAAAGCTACACCTCCTGCATGATCCTGCTGGCCGGCCAGGCCGCTCAGATGAAACTACTCCCAGGCCAGCACCAGCTCAGCCACCAGCAGCGGCAACCCCATCTGCAGTTGGCTCTCCTGCTGCTGCACCCGGCAGCCAGGTGTGATGGCCCAGATGGCGACCACTGCAGCTGGTGTGGCTGTGGGCTCTGCTGTGGGGCACACACTGGGTCACACCAATACGCCATACTTCTAAAAGAGTTCATTACTTGGAGGAAGTAACACCGAACCTGTGAGGCCTGACGTCACTTACCAGGAGCCTGAAGGAACCCAGCTGGCACTACAGCAGCAGTCTTACTTCTATGAGATCAAATGTTTTTGGAGTGTGGCAGAACGGGGTGACATCAAGCTCTGTAAGGGTTTCGATGAGGTGCCGAAACAGTGCCAACTTGCAAACAGGTTGGCCTAATCAAGAAGTTCAAACTGGAGAAATGGAAAACCAGCTCTCATAACCAAGATAATTTAGTATAAAATATAATTGATAGGGAAGGTATAAAGCGTAACCATCATGACAGTTAAACCTGTCGTGTCATTCCTAGCTTCCTTGCTTCAGATTTGAAATGGAAGGGAGTGGAATTTGAGCTGGGCAAATGTTGATGTGGCCTCTCCTTAAACTAGCTGCTATGATTTTTTTATTTGTGAGTTAATTAGAATAAAGCGATTTTCTTACACACACACACACACACACACACACACACACACACACACACACAAAGTTTTAGAGCAGAAATGAAAGGAAGTAAAGTATACTTGGGAGAGGCCCAAGTGGGAAACTTGAGAGATTCATGTGTGTGGTTTGACCTTTGACTTGGGGTTTTATTAGTTGTCATGCTTCCACGGGATTTTGTTCCTTCTCACCTGATTCTTTTCTCAGGGTGGGCTGTCTGCATGTGTAGTGGCCTGTCAGCGCTTAGAAGGGACCACATGCACAATGTGTTTGCAGAAGTTGTGACATGCTTACTTGAGATGTTCTTCCCTTACCAGTTAAGTTTTCCTAGAGAAAGATCATACACCGGCTAAATTTCACTATTCTACCTCTTAGTGTGCGTGCTTGAGTCCACATGCCCAGCTCCTGAGGTTTTATTGGGAAGCTGTGATCACCAGTACCAGGTGCTTTCTATCTATCGGAAGAGTGCATTTCCCTGGCCCCAGCTGTGACAATCATTATTTTAGAGAGACAGTTTAACAAACGCCTGACCATGACATTCCTGCCAGGGGTGGTGGGGGAGGGGAGCCCTCTTTTGCTCTGCTCACGTCTGCCTAACAGCATCATCAGCAGGGAAAAGGAAACTTGAAATTGTAACCAAAGTACATTGATCTTCAGAAATCTATGGCTAATAAATCACAGTATTACGAATGGTGAGATAGCATTCAGAATGCAAGTCAATTTAAATAATTTTTAAAAACTGTGATTTCTAATCCAGTTTCTAGTTTTAAAACAGTTCAAAGACACAGAACTAATTGTTTCAAGAGTAAGCCTGTTCATCTTGGAGAAGGTTTCTATAGCACCATTATTTATGTATCATAATCATGACCCCATCCTTCCCTAAGCATCGGTAGACATTCTCTAGGGGGCCTATGTACTGGCAAAATAGGTATACTCAGATATTACACAATCGCAATATAATTTGCCATATTTACAGAAAAGCAGGTGAAGCTCATTTGAAGGACAGGATTGTAAAATTGAGCAGTCATATATGCTTGGGATAGCTACTCAATAACATACATTAGTGTTTGTTTGTTGTCATTCCTACCTCACTGCCCTTTTGCTTTGACCTTGTTTCTGGAATTGCATACCTAATAAAGTGAGAATAAACTTTTTAATCAGGCTTTGCTTAGGGGAGAACACAGGCTCTGACAATTTATTCATCTCTGCACTAAAAAGCAGACAGTGGGATATATTTTTTGTTTTTACTTTGCAATTCAACACTTACATGCTTATACTATCTAATGATTATTTCTAAACAAACATTGATTTTCATAATAATTGTATCTCTGGAGAGTCAGTTATAATGCCATTCTTTGTTTCTTTCAAGATGTAGGGAGCAATTCCAGGAAGCGTTGTTCCCTCAATGAAAGAAGTATCACAGCAGATCAAAGGATATATAAACCTTAGTTGCTACATGAGATAGCTATCCTATTTTTATAATTTACATTAGTAACCCAACTAATAGTAAAACAGTCCCTGGCCCTCATTCCATCATCTGGCATAGGATACAAAAGCTAAGAGAAAATTACATAAATGTACCTCCTCTTTCTTTTAGTTTACTTCACCCAGAGCTATACACCTTTATAAGTATTTGGCTATGGATTTCTTTTTGCATATGTATCTCAAACACTGGGATATTAATTTATTTTACCATATGATTTTTGCTGTTCTTCCAGGAAATACATATTCTCTCTTTTCAAAAGTTTACTCTATTTTTCCTATGCAAGCCGTGCTTCAGTCTGATACAACTGGAATTTTGTGTGTGTCTGTGTGTCTGTGTGTGTGTGTGTGTGTGTGTGTGTGTGTGTGTGTGTATTTAATTCCTCCCCATTATCTAATCCTTCAAGTTCACACACTGGCTTCATATTTTTCTTCCTTTGATAGTCTGTTTAATTTTTTTTTCCTTGGTTCTTACTCTCGAGTAAATAGGTCAAATATACTTTCATTCATTCTATACATAGTCCCTTTTATATCACTGAGCATGGTTATAATGGCTGAGCTAAATAAAATCTGTATTTGACAATTTTCACATCTGGGTCATTCCAAAATTGGTTTCCTTAATGTCGTTTATCTTGAAAAGCATAACATTTTTTTTCGTTTTCATTAATAGTTTTTTATTATTATACTTTAAGTTCTGGGGTACATGTGCAGCATGTGCAAGTTTGTTACATAGTTATACATTGCCATGGTGTCTGCTGCATCAACATTAGGTATTGCTCCTGATGCTATCCCTCTCCTAGCCCCTCCCCCAACAGGCCCTGGTGTATGATGCTCCCCTTCCTGTGTCCATGTGTCCATGTGTTTTTATCATTTCCTAAACATTGTGATGACCATATTGGAGACTCCATATTCTCTTATTTATATATTTTGAGAAAAGTCTCACTTTGTCACCAAGGCTGGAGTTCTGTGGCATGATCATGGCTCAGTTTAGCCTCAACTTCTGGGGCTCAATCAATCCTCCTGCCTCAGCCCCTCAAGTAGCTGGACCTACAGACATGTGCCACCACATCTGACCATTTCGTTTTCTTGTATTTTTTTGTAGAGACAGGGTGTAGCCATATTGTTTAGGCAGGTCTCTAATTCCTGGGCTCAAGCAGCCGACCTGTCTTGGCCTCCCAAAGTGCTGGAATTACAGGTGTGAGCCACCACACCCAGCTATATTCTCTTCTAAAGAGCATTACCTTTATTTTTTTGTTCATTAGGTTTAGCAGGCAATTAACTTGATTGTACCGGTTATCAGATGGCAGGTAAAATCTGAACTGTTCCTTTATTTAACTAGGATGCATGTAGTCTTTCTTGGTTCTTACTTTATTTGGCAGTCAGCCAGAGATTTGCGCAGCATTTATTCACAAATTTTCAGATTCCTTGTCTCTCGTTCTTCTCTTTTTAAATTTTTTTCTTAGACTTTGCATATTTTGTTATACTTTTAACCTCTTCCTCTAGTTCCTTATGCCAGAAATACTTCTTTCAGAACGTTGTCTAATATGGTACCTACTAGTGCCAACATCTTCCTTTTAATCCTTAATCTTTGCCCACTTTCCTGTGAATCTTCTATCTATTAAAATAACGTCAAACCATTTCCACATATCAATCTGTAAAGGAGTGACTTTAAAACACAGTTAGGCAAGGCACAGTGACTCATGCCTATAACCCCAGCACTTTGGTAGACAGAGATGGGAGGATTTCAGCCCCGTTTGAGACAAGCCTAACCAATATAGAGAGATTCCATCTCTATTAAAATTTTTAAGAATTAGCCAGGTATGGTGGCTTATACCTGTGGTCCCAGGTGCTCGGGAGGCTGAGGTGGAAAGATCACTTGAGCCTGGAAGGAGTTTGAGGTTGGAGTGATCTTTGATCACTCCACTGTGCTCCAGCCTGAGTGACAGGATAAGACCCTGTTTAAAAAAAAAAGGAGAGGGGGCAAGTTAGTTAATAACATGGGAGTATCTGAGATGCTAAATTACATAAGAAAATAAAATAATTTTGTTGTTGGAAATATAACTGTACTAACTTCATCAGAAATTGTCTCGGGAAAGAAAATGTAGGAACTCAGAGAAAAAAATAATACAGACCCTAAGCAAGAATACCCTCTAAGGCTGTCCTGGTAGTGAGATAGGGCAGGAGAAGGGAGCACTGGTGAGGGCAGAACAAAAAGTTTCCAACTCTCAACTGAATCAGAATGGTGACCACTTTTTGATGATGAAAAAGCCTATTGCCCATAGTTATCATGATTTTTAAGTTAATAACAAGACATTCCAAGCAAATCATCAGTGGTGTTTCCCAGCCACACCTTCTCCACCTTTCTTCTCTTGAAGAAGCAGGACACCTGGCGTTACTATGTGTCACTAGGTAAAAGGCGATACGCATACATGGACACATCATGATCCAGCTGGCCAATCACATGCTGTAATTGTTCTGAACAGGATCTAAGGATTAAAACTAATGCAGAAGAAAAGAGTGTTCAAGCTTAAAATTTTTAATATTTCTCCAAATTTCAGTTACCATAATTCAAACATGTAATTTGTCCATTAGGGAGCAGGAGGGGCATTCTGCTTTTTGCTATCAGATTACTGAAATAAAACTGCAGAGAATGATAAATTATTAGATGAATGTATTTTAATAGAAAATATTATACTGAAACATTCAGATATATTTTATTATAAAAGATAGATACTCAATGCCAGGTAGCCTGAGAGTCTCTTCTGTTCAACTCTTCATTTTCTGTCCTGAGGCTTTGCATCATATCTGCTGATACTTTATAGTGTACAGTCCACTAAAATATAAGACAGAATCGTCCTCCCTAAAGCTTATTCTTACTGTTGAAATGCTGGCTCCATTACAAGGGGATTTTCTCCTGGGGCTGAAGTACCTTTCTTGAGCTCTGATGATGTGTTTCCTTTCCAAAGTTTCATTGGGCTTGGGACCCATTCTTCTCTAGTCAGAATGCCAAACAACGAATCCTATACTGACTTCCTCCCCAGAGCAGCCTGAGGCCCACAGTTTAATTTAAAACATGTAAACGGTAATAATTGGAAACTGCAGGGAACCAAGACAATTTGTTAACTCTGCATACCTGTGAAGCAGAAATAGCTGAATTATGAAAGTCAAGTCCCAAACAAGAATGGTTCATTTTATATTGTTCAAAATGAAATCTCAGTAATCAATAACACCAGGACAGAAAAAAAAAATAACCATTTTAGAGAAAGCTCAGGCCTTAAATGTCTAGGAAAGTAGGAAAAGAAAGAAAGAGGAGAAGGGGGAGGAAAAGGAGGAGGAGGAGGAGGAGAAAGGAAGAAGAAGGAGGAGGAGGAGAAGGAGAAGGAGGAAAAAGAAGGAGGAGGAGGAGGGGAAGGAGGAGAAGGAGGAGAAGGAGAAGGCAGCGATAAGGACGTTGTTGTTACACACACGCAAACAACACACACATCATTCTAGAGTCAGGTGACCTTATAAATTCAAATTCACAATTTGGTCTCAGATATGGTATCATTTGTAGGTCCTTGACTTTAATATTCTCTCTTGTCATTCTCAGAATTACTAATAATACACAATTTATACATACATTGTTTCATCAAAATTCTAGCAAGATAAATGGCAAGAGCCAAGGTAACTGTAGAAGTCGAATTTTAAGAAAAATGACCTCCAGTAGTATAGCCCAACAAGAAAACACAAAATTTAGAAGATAGGAGATGAAGTCTGTCTTTACAAAGAATAAACAGTATCTGGAAAAGGGTACCAAAGGCACTTAGCTTTCCTGGGTTCAGCTTATAGCATGGAGTGAGGATTAAGTTAATTAAAGGAAGAGAAACAACAATCAGTAAATCCAACAGAGAGAGCTCAAGCTAAGTGGACATGCTTAAGCATCTTTCGATAGGCCTCCTAATTTGAAGAGTAAGTGGTCATCTGAAGAAAGTGAAGTCCTAAGCCATCATCTGTAATACAGGTTGGTTTCCTTGACAGTGAATGCATTTCGTAAGCATTAAATATTCCACCTTGCAGAGACTGCCAACCTTCTTTGCATTTTTGCTCCATTGAAGAGAAACTTGGATTTATTACAAACTAAACTAAAATAAAATAAAACCATGAACAAACTTCTATGCAGTTTGCTATAAAGTGTTGCATTATAAGGCATAGTGGATGTCGCTAAGAAATAAGAAATAATCTCTGGAATTTCTTTTGAAAATAGGGAAGTTGCAGTAGTCAATAATTGATCTAATGTTTATAATAGTTTACACTCTTCTAACTTCAGTAGGGTTATGACAATATTACTGAAAGATACACTGAAATAAAATAGTTATTATGTGGGACTTATATTAAAGTATTATCTCATTATGTAATGTAATATATTGTCTCATTCCAACATCCCCTCTTATTTCCTAATGTCGTTCATCTGTTGCAAACAAAAAAACCCCACTATATGTAATAGGTATTATTTAGTTGTAGAAAATATAATATTTCGGAAAAGTAAACTTTCAAAGCTATGCTACAGCTAAAGCTGCATAGATTGATTATTCTTAAATGTTGCAGACTTTTGCTGATCTGATTCACATTCAGCTGAAAGTAGAGCTGTCATTATTTGGTGACAAACTAACATGTATTTTGAAAATCCTTTTCTTTTTTCTTTTCTTTTTTTTTTTTTTTTGTTGCTTCTTGGAACTCCCAATAGGAAACTAATTCTACTTGTTCTTTTTCAAATACTGTATTGCTTGAAGACTGACAAACTGTGTAATGATGGGTTTAGTCCCTAGTAATGAATGTCACGATCCCAACAATAAGATCCAACAAACAATTTGAAGTGATGTAACGCATGGTGATTCTGTGTAGAGTATACACAGAGTCTGACTGGCCTAAATAATTACTGGAGTTTGGCGAAGATACAGCATGCACAACCCACTACGATGGTACCTGCTGGGACTGTGCATTATTTTGAAAAATAATAGGTTCTTTCAAAGAAATGAAAGCTTTATAGTACAGTAATTGAATGCAGGCATCAATACATTTGCTTTCTTTGTGTTCTTGAGAATCTCTTTATTTTGGGGTTTTGTTTTGGCCCCCCTGTTATATTTTAAGGAGTTCCCATTTATCTCAGCATTATTATTTGTTGAGTTCCTTCAAAGAAGAATCAGTACTTGACATTTTGGAAAATATACTTTGGAAGAAAACCAAATATGCCTCTAGGGACTATACCTATGTATTTAGTACTTATTTTACATAGTATATGAAGATTATAGGTAAGGTAATTACTTACATATATCATATTCATCTGATATATATGTGTATGTGTGTATATATATATATATATACACACACATACACATGTATATCTGTTGAGATTATATATATATATATATATATCAACAGAGAGAGCAAAAACATGTTTATGTACTACATTGATTGTGGAATTTTACAAGGTTTTTATTCTACAGTTTTGATTTTCAAACTCTTTTGATTTTTTATGCTGACCTTTCTGCAGTTTGAGCATGGTCTCATTCTAGACAAAGAGGTAGGAGTGTTACAATGGATTGAGGAGCAATGGGGCCACACAGACTGCTGGAAGAGATTATTTCATTTTTGCTTCTATTGAAGGACAAAGAAGCCCACAGGAAAATAATTTCCATAGCTTTTTTTATTTCAAGAAAGTAGTTTGAGAGACAGAAACTTTATGATAGGACCCCAGGCACTGTCCCTGCTGGGTTATTGTTGGACATTTGAATAAATTAGACCACTGGAATCTACCAGAAATAGCACTGTACCTAAATTTCAAGAAAAGGTGTCTTTCTGTGTTTCCCAAAGTGTGACTCATTTTTAATTACACTGCCTGATCTGAAAAAAGGGGACACAAAGTTGGCATGTTTTACTATTCAGATGGCGAGGACTAGGTCAGGTCTAGGTCTTTCAGAAAGTTTTAAAATTATGTCTATAAATGCAGAAGCTTCCTGACAGATGAGACAGTACAGAAATAGAGCATTTGGGTCTATCATTAAAGGATTAAGGGATACAGAGCAATTCTTACTTTTTAAAATTATTTTTTCAAGTCAAGTCATTTGCTGTAATTTTTTCTTTACCAATTGCCCTTTCTGTCTTGTGGATTTTGAAACTTTGGTGCATTCTGCTTTACTCTCTGTGTTTTCTCATGGGGAAATGAAACTGATTGTCAGAGTGGGGAGTGCCATGTAGCCCAAAGACAAGTACTTTGTCTTTATTGAGTATGAAACTGTAGAATGTTTCTTCTGAAGCATTTTTATTATTTTCATTAAAGCAATACTGTGAGTTATTTTACGAGTTTTACATATACGCACATATATCTCATCTATATTTTACATGTTAATACACATAACAATGACCTTTTGAGATATAGACATACACATATTTAGCGCCTCATATTGATAATATTTTAGACTATATATGGAAAGGCAATGAAAATATTCCAAGAAATTCTCTCTGTTGGTATGCAGTTTCTTTTACTGTTTGCTTTATTCAGTGAAAAGGCAAGAAGTCTATATAAATAATATAAATAAAATGCCTTTCAGGAAAATGACAAAATAAAGACTTTATCAATAAATACATATTTTTAAATCAAATCTAGCTACCCAAATATCATACTGTATTTACATTTTTCCCCACAAATATATAAGAAGTATCAGTTCCTGGAACAAAGTGAGAAATCAATACATTTTACTTGTCTGCACACACCTTATATTTCTGGAGGAGGAGGTTTGAAAGGAGAGGGCTAGCTATCTCAGTGAGTGATGTAATTATACGTTTGGTAAGATTCGGCTATGTGCTACTAGTTTAACATCAAAGGGAAACCTAATAGTGAACTGCATAACAGATAGTCCTTTCCTCTACATACATACAAATGTGCCTTGGAATATGCATCACTATCTTGTGTAGCTCATTTTACAAAGAAGATACACACACGTATAGCTCCCCAATGTGTGTGTTTGTGTGTATATAGCTAACATTTAAAATAACTGAAAATCTAACTCAGTGTGAATGTATCCTTTGTCATCGAATCCACAGTCTACAAATAAAAAGACATTTTGTTTTTAGAGCATTGTATTATTGCTGATTTAATTCATGAATTTCTTTCATTATCATTAGTGGTGTTTAATTTTTCTAATGTATGATAACGAACATGTATGTGAAGATAGTTAAGCCATATTTGGCGCTTAGAAAATTTTGACACATGGATACAATCCTAGCAGAAATTGTGATAAGATTTTTGCTAAATAAAAATGGCTTTTTAAGCAAGCATTTAAATTTCATATTGTAGACAGTATGGCACCTTGTAAGAAAAAAATAAAAACAAAACAGGTGTACCAGTTAGCAAATTCCAAGTTGTATAATATAATACACATTTACTTCACTCTAATTTTGTAAATTATATATATAACTATAATGTATGTTCATTGTGGCACTGTTTATAATAGCAAAGACTTGGAACCAATCCAAATGCCCATCAATGATAGAGTGGATAAAGAAAATGTGGCACACAGATACCATGGAATACTATGTAGCCATAAAAAAAGATGAGTTTATGTCTTTTCCAGGGACATGGATGAATATGGAAACCATCATTCTCAGCAAACGGACACAATAACAGAAAACCAAACACTGCCTCTTCTCACTCACAGGCGGGTGTTGAACAATGAGAATACATGGGCACAGGGAGAGGAATGTCACACACTGGGGTCTGTCAGGGGTTGGGGGACTAAGGGAGGGATAGCAGGGAATGGGGAGATTGGGGAGAGATAACATTAGGAGAAATACCTACTGTATGTGATGGGGGGATGGAGGCAGCAAACCACCATGGCACGTGTATACCTATTAACAATCCTGCAAGCTCTGCACATGTACCCCAGAACTTAAGGTACGATTGGAGGAAAAAAAAGAAAAAAATAAAGAAAAGAAAATCTGCTAACATGTAAGTTTCTCTGTTTTTATATACTGAATGTAATCAAGTCCCCAGTCAGCTGGAGGAACTTTTTATAAATTTCAGTAGCTGTGTTTACTCAATAGGAAAGATTCAGTAAGGAGTAAAATTTTGTCCTCTGAGTCAACATAAATGTCTGCGTTCCACAAAGACCCTCTGTGTCCTCCTCATTTCCGGGCTACAGATCTATTGGTTCTTTCTCAGCTGAGTTTTCTACCTTTCTTCAGGCTAGAGGGAGAGATTAGAAAAACATTTAGGGGCTTTCCCCACTGTGCTGGATCATTTGAAATTGTGAAGGATTGTAACAGGCTCTCTCAAATGGTCTCTCCACACCACAGTACCACTCCCGGACAGCTTCTGCCATTCTGTGCTGACACAGGAAACTCCATGAGACTTGCTACCACCAAGCGCTCCAAAGGGGGAAGGATACAGGCATCTCAAATGTACAGTAGGCTCTGTGAATTTTATCACTTTCATCAACTGCATCCAGAGATCAATATGAGAGAACAGATAGAAGGATTTCCTGAGATGTTAATTGAACATTTCTTTTTAGTATTTATTGTTTTTGTTTTCTTCCTCTGTTTCCTGCATAAAGTCATTTTCTCAGTTTAAGTATTTCAAATAATTGCCAATAATGTGTTTCAAATTTCTTCAACAAATATTTTAATTTTAATCCAAGATTTATATAATTGAATGTGGTATTTGTTGTTAATTTGTTTAACAACTTCAGGAATTTAGATTCATATAATATTCGAGGGAAGGACGTCCATGGTCTGCAATATCAAAAATAACATAGAAATAATATAACATAAAATGATTTGATAAAAGTAATCTGAAAATAGTGTCTTTTACTTAATTGAAATATCCATCTGAGTGAATATTCTGTTAAAGTTTTCTAACACTCTTCAGGAAAATCTTGGCATTATGAATTGCCTGAGAAATGTATGTGGTCATTAATTTTTCAACATTATTCAGTAATCCCCTCTCTTTTATGATTTCAGTTACCTGTGGTCAAATGCAGTCTAAACATGCTAAATGGAAAATTCCGAATAAACAATTCATAAGTTTTAAAATACACTCCATTCTGAGTAGCATGATGAAATCTAGTGCTATTTTACTCCATTCTGCCTGGGACATGAATTGTCCCTTTCGCTCGTTATGCACTTAGCTGTCTTACCAGTTAGGCGCTTAGCTGACTACCATTAATCAGATCCACTGTGGTAGTATCTCAGGGCTTGTATTCAAGTAACACTTTTTTTTTTTTTTTTTTACTTAATTTGACCTCAAAGTGTAAGAATAGTGATGCTGGTATATTTTCATAATTATTAATATTCTATTTTACTGTAAGTTATTGATGTTCATTTTTTACTGTGTCAAATTTATAAATTAAATTTTAACATGGACATGTATGTACAGGAGAAAACATAGTATATATAGGTTTGGTACTAACTGTGCCTTCAGGCATTCATTGGGAGTCTCTAAATAAACTCCCCACATAAATAATGGTAAGCTACTGTATTATAATTAAGTTGCAAATACCTGTCTTTAATATTATTTAAGTCTTTAAGATATTTTAGCTATTTCATTTTCTCTTTCATAATTGCATTATAATTTTGTTTTCTGATTTTTAATTTTCTTCATGAGATTTTCCAAATTTTTGTCTCTTTTAATGCTATTTTAAAGAGACAAAAACTTTGAAAATCAGATGAAGAAAATCCGCATCATCTAAGTGTTTGACAATTCTTTTCACTCTATTTCATTAGCGTCAACTTAAGACTCTGTTTTTTGCTTCTCGCTTCTTGTTCTTGTCAACTTATAGCTCTATCTGTCTTTTGCTTCTCATTTTAACGTATGGTCTCATAACCTTTATAATTATATGATTGACATGTATTTTATCAAAGTATATAATTTTTCTAATATTGATTTTTTAAAACTCTGACTTATCTGCAAAGTGCATTTTCAGTTATTTCATATTAATTTTGATAAGTTTGTCTTTATAAAAAAATTTATATTTTGTTTATAAAACTTTAACATTAATGTTCTCTTTGAGCAGGGTTTTAATAGAAAGAATATTCATTAGATTGATGTACCAAAGAGATTTCAGGGATTTTTTTTTCAGATTTCTATTTTTTTCTGAGGCAATCATAAAATTATAGCAATTATCATAACATATAAGATAATTTAGATTGGCAGTTCTGCAGATAAAAATATATGATATACAATTAAATCTGAATTTCAGTAAAAGGTATTTTTTAGCAGATGTTCTACATGCTATTTGACACAATTATGCTAAAATGCCTTATTTTTCTGAAATTCTAATTTAACTAGATTTTCTATATTATATTGGGCAACATTAATAACAGTGTTTTTAGACTTAATTATGGCTAATTTTTCTTTCTGAATTTGTTATAAAAGCAGAATTTACATCATTAAATTTTTATAAAGCACAATAAATAGCATTCCTTTTACATACCTGCTGTGAACAAACTAAAAAATTAGGCAAAAGAGTCAGACAACAGGTGGAAAATTAACTTTATCACAGATAAAAGCTAGGCAACATAATGTCAATTAACATGAGAGCCAAAATAATCATGCTGGTTCTTTAGCCCTTCTGTCTGGCCTGAAGAATTGATTATTTAAACAAACATTACATCCTCAGATTCACTTACTCAGATGGCTACCTCAGAATAATACAGTGCCAGAGAGAAAGAGGAAATATGCAAATTTTTACAATCATGGTATTTGACATGCAAGCAATGATTACTGGCTCATCAAGAAGGTAATTTACCTCTGTGGGGAAAAGCACAAGGTATTTTAACAAGTCTAGAGTATTTAAGGAAAAAATATATCAAGAGGAGGCAAAGCAGGATGGCCAGATAGAAGCCTCCACAGATCATTTTCCCTGCAGGAACACCAAATTGAACAAATATATATAGCAAAAAGCTCTTTCATAAGAATCAAATATCAGCTTAGGTACTATCTTGGCCACAGTGAGATCTTGGAGTCCCTGATTTCAAGGCTTTAGTTCTTGGATGGCATTTCTGGACATGCCCTGGCCCAGAGGGTAGCGTACTGCATTGAAGGGAGAGTTCCAGGCCTCCCAGAATTCATCACAAGCTGAATGAAAGATCTTGGACCTTGAGTGAGTATCAGCAGTATCCAGGCAATACTTGCCAAGGATCTGGAGTGGGGGAGTGGTGGACATGGAGAAAGACTCCTTGGCTTATGGAAAAGGGAAGGAAGAGTAGGAAAGACTTTGTGGCTTGAGCACCTGCCCAGCCACAGGAGAACAGAGTGCCTTGTATATTCCTAATACTTCTGACTCCAGGCCCTGGCTCCTGAGTGACATCTTGGGACCTGGCCAGGACAGGAGGAATCTCACCATTCAGAACAGAAGGACACAAGGCTGGCTGGTTTCAT
The DNA here is from genome assembly GCF_009761245.1 of Sapajus apella. Taxonomy (NCBI): domain Eukaryota; kingdom Metazoa; phylum Chordata; class Mammalia; order Primates; family Cebidae; genus Sapajus; species Sapajus apella. The sequence goes on from NW_022436945.1 coordinate 19,412,291, forward strand.
CATCTGCTGTTTGTAAAGCCCTAAGCAGTTGACAAAACACTGATGGTAGCTTGGAAGTAGTTACTACAGGACTTGGGTGAGATCCAGCTTTGCTGGGCTGGATTGAGTTCTGACCCAGCATAGTCCCAGTAGTGGTGACCACAGAGTTGTTTGTGTCTCCTCTCCCCCACCTTCAGGCAGTTCAGAACAGAGAGACTACATTTGTTTGGAAGAAATTAAGGGGGAAAAATAAGAGTCTCTGTCTGGTAATATAGATAATTCTTTGGGATCTTATCCAAGGCAGTATCTCTATAGCTCTACAGGACCCATGACATTACTGGGCTTGAAGTGCCCCTTAACGCAAGTATAGCTGTAGTAACCAACAACTTAGGTCACAACACTTAAGTCCCTTTAAATAACTAAAAAACAGTCCCAAGACAGACAGATTCAAAAAAGCCAGACTGTGAAGGCTTACAATGAAGACCCAACTCTTCAATGCCCAGGGACTGATGAACATCCACAGGCCTCAAGATGATCTAGGAGAACAGGATCTCACCAAATGAACTAAATAAGGCACCAGTTACTAATTTTGAAAAGATAGAAATATCCTTCCAAATATTAGGAGAGATAGTTCACAGAGAGAATTCAAAATGATTGTTTTGAAGAAATTTACAATAACACAGAAAAGGAATTTCAAATCCTATCAGATACATTAAAGTTACTGAAATAATTAAAAAGAATCAGGTAGAAATTCTGGAGTTAAAAAATGCAATTGTCTTACTGAAGAATGCATCAGAGACTCAACAGCAGGATTGAACAAGCAGAAGAAAAAATTAACGTTTTGAAGACAGGCTATTAGAAAACACATTGTCAGAGGAGAGAGATGAAGAAGTAAAAAAGAATGAAGCATGGCTACAAAATCTACAAAATAGTCTCAAATGGACAAATCTAAGAATTATTCATTACTGGTCTTAAAGAGGAGAGAGAGAGATATGTATACAAAGTTTGTTTAAAGGAATGATAACAGAGCGTAGCAGGAGTGGCCGCGGGAAATGGATCTCTCGGACACCGAATACAGGAGGAAGGTTTATTTGGCTGGGAGCAAGGTGGCATAGCTGCCTAACAGCCAAGCTCATCTAACAAAGGGAGGTTCAGCCTTTATATAGGCTTATACTTTTGATGTTACACGTGGAAGAATCTTAGGTTTATAGCTTTAGAAATCACATATGAAAGGGTTCCAGTTTACAGTTTTAGGACTCACATGTGAAAAGGTCTCTGTTTACAGTTTTAGGAATCACATATGAAAGGGTTCTGGTTTACAGTTTTAAGACTCACATGAGAAAAGGTTTCTGGTTTGATCTTGTTTCAAGTAAAAATATTGCTTTCTGGAGAGTTTCCCCAAGGCCTAGCCTGTCACCTATAGGAAGGTAAAACCGGAGGTGCCAGTTGGTCAACCTTTTCTTCTATTGAAATGCAACATGATAGTCAAAGGGGAAGCTGATCTGAGAAGCCTGGGTCTCCCTCTTCAAGAGTACATCCCAAGTACAAGAATTATGTACTATCAGGTGAAATTAACCAAAACAAGACTATCTTGAGACATTTAATAATCAAACTCACAAAGAACAAAGATGAAGAAAAATGTCTTCTGGTACCTGACTGTGAACTGAGAACTCCGTGAATAGAGAGAGCATCTTAGTGCCAAGATAACTGCTATTGTCTGGAATGGTCTCCCTCCTTTCAGGACTGTTGATCAGAATACAGGAAACTTAAATACTCCCTTTAATCAGAGAGTAAATAAATTAATAAACAATCAGTTGGCTTAATATGACATCAATAATTTTCCCTCTCCTTTTTCTTCTCATGGCAAAACACTAGAGAGCCATGCATTGTACACATTGGCAATCATGCACTATGTAACCATGTTTCAGTCAATGACGGACTGCATATATGATGATGGTTTCAAAAGATTATAAAATTGTATTTTTTTGCTGTACCATTTATATGTCTTATTCTCACCTGAGGTCAGGAATTTGAGACCACCCTGGCCAAGATGGTGAAATTCTGTCTCTACTAAAATTACAAAAATTTTCCAGCCACATGCCTCTAATCACAGCAACTCTGGATGCTGAGACAGAAGAATTGCTTGAACCTGGGATTAGACATGTTTAGATACACAAATACCAGAAGACATTTTGACAACAAGCTCAATGTTTTTAGATATATATTTATATACATATATATATATATACACACATATACATATGCATAAAACATAGACTAGTGTATAATCTTTGTGAGATACAAACACAAATTTTATTTGCTATTGCAGCTGGAGTGGGAGAGGACAATTCTAGAGCCTATCTTACTACAATGCTTTGTACATCACAGGCCAAGAAACTAATACAAGTTTTCTACCAAGTGCCAAATATATCCATTCAAATATATATTCAGAATGAAAAAAAATCATTGCCATATTGGCCATTGACCCGGAGGATCTGTTACAAGGCAAACGTTGGCAGGTACTTGTTATTACCTTACCAGCACATCCTCCTCTCCCACTAACCACCCCAATCTCACATGAGAGTCATAATGACACTTCAAGAAGCCTGATAACAATAACTTAGACCCCATTTCCTCAAACTATCTGGTCATTGCTCTTTACCCTGCATTTTGTTGCCTTAATAAATTGTAGGAGATCAGAGTGGTGGGAGAAGCTACAGGGAAAGGAGCAGGTTTTTCACAAGGTCAGAAGGCTCTGTAAAGCTTCTGGGGAGAATGAGCCAAAAGCAGCTGTTCTCTTAACCTGAGGCAGAGAGCAAGGAGTAGGTACAAGGGAGTGTAGGAGAATTTACCTAAATAGATTTATTTATGATGTCTGGAAACTGACCTTTGATCATCCCTGCACAAGACTGCTCCCTGTAAGGGGAAATATTAATGTTAATTACTCACCAATTGTGTTGGCTCCAGGCTGTTGGCATTCTGCTTGTACTAACTAAAAGCAAGCATCTCCAGCTGTTAGAGGTTGCTCTCTTTGACCATTAGAATTGGTAGCTCTCTAGCTGCTTTTACACTGTATACCTGAGTTGAGTACTGCTTTCATCCTTTGCTCAGCCAAGGTCTGCAGGACAGAGCTGGCAGTGCAAAGAATAGAAAATGGGGAGATGTAGGATATCCGTCAGAGTGGTGGGAGAAGGTGTAGGGAAAGAAGCCAGCCTTTTAAGGCCAATCTACAACAAATGGCTATAGACTTTTTTAAGTAGACTCTTAAAAATCATTCAGATGTACATATTCTTGGGTAATTCAGGATGCATCTTCTTGGAGAACTGATTTCTTCTTCAGGTCTGGAACTGGATTCTGGGACTGATCACTGGATCAATTCTGAGAACTGGAAAAGATATTTTAACATGTAATGTAACAACTTTTCTCATCATCCTTATAATTCATCTTTATACGTTGTGATTCTTTTTAATCTGCTTTTGTTGGCTGCTATTCATCTGGCATCTAGTTATATTGTGTTCTATTTACCATCTCCATGTCTCTTTGCAGGTTAGGACCCTTTGCGTGCAAATTCAACCTTTCTGTTTATTTAAAAAGTGTAATTGTGGTTAATTGACCCCACCTGGACTTTATTAGTTTAAGATCCTATTATCTCCATTGCTATTAGGAGCCCAGTTTTGCAGTGGTGTTTCCTACCATCAGCCCTGGCCAACAGGGGAGAACCACCACTGTCTCATTAATGCTGATCTCTCTCTCAAACAGTACATTCCATTTCACTTCTCTCTGGTCCCTTCCATTGAACACAGGCAGCTGAATGATATTTATAACTGTCATATCATATAGCCAGTTATCCAAAGCTTTTGTTTCCTGTTACCCTCTTTGATAGCAGTTCTTGTATTTAACCACTCATGCATTCTTTGCTTTCTCCAAAATGCCAGGTACATATTAGCAATACCTTAACAAGGTGTCTCAGAGTTTTCACCAAACCATTTAATCTTACAAAGGAGATAGAATACACATATTTCTAATTTTCTTTATCAAACTTTATGTGTCACAGTCCACTCTTGATTCAGCACACTCAGAAACAAGGATCACACATATTTGTCCAGCTCCTCTCTGCTAGGTCCTGCAGCTCCTTTCAGATATAGCCCTACATATAAATAACTGGGTTGATTTATGAGTTTACCCTAGCATTGGTTTGATTTCCAGGAGGATGCATGAACATAATTTTCAGTGTAGGCCTGCCTTAAAAATTGGAGACCTTACTATCCTTAGCAAGCTAACACAGGAACAGAAAACCCAAAACTACACTTATAAGTGAGAGCTAAATGATGAGAAAACTTGGAAACATAAAGGGGAACAACAGATACTGGGACTTCCCTGAGGGTGGTGGTTGGTAGGAGAGAGAGAAAATCAGGAAAATTAAGTAACAGATACTAGTCCTAATACCTGGGTAATGAAATAATCTGTACAACAAATTCCCATGATGTGAGTTTACCTATATAACAAGCCTGCACATGGACCCCTAAACTTAAAACAAAAGTTGAAAACAAAAAGTTACAGCCCTGTACGTTATCTTCAGAGAAGAGGAGATGGTTACCCTTTAAGAAGAAAAATGAGAAGTCACAGGCTTCAGGGGAATCTGAAACTTCAAAATATTTAAGTGCATCTAGCCAGATGTCAAATTTCCAGTCTCATCAACCCTTCTCAAAAATATCTCCAACCTTGGTATATCAGAATTTCTTGGGTTTTGAATGTAAACATTTATACTGCTAGGACATCCTTATGAGTAAGTATTAGATTTTTTTCTTCTCACAGACTGCAGGAGATGAGATTCTCCTTACCTACTGCCAAAGAGGCCTAATTACACTTATCACCTTAAGTTGGTGATTAATTATATTCATAATCTCATTTTTTTTCAAGTTCTAGGATATACAAAAAGTAAGAAAAAAATAAAAATATTCTTTTGTGGTAGCTTTATGTCAAGTCTCTGAGAGTTTCAAGAAAAGCTTTAATAAAAATACCAATGTATTATATGGAATTTGCATAAACTTAGATACATAAAGACTAAGCAAGATATTAGTATTTAGGGGCAAAATAGCAATATAATAAAAAGAATATTATTTCATAACCATGGCAAATTTATTCCAGTGATGTAAGACTAGTTTAACATTTAAAAATAAGTTACTTTAATTTGTTACATTATCAGAATAATGGAAATGAAAAAAATATTTTGTTAAAATTTGGTATGTCTTCTTGGCAAAAACACTCAACGAATACATAGAGAATGGTAACTTCTCGATCAAAATAAAGATATCTACAAAATTAACATATAATTATTAAGCTTTATAGTTAAGTATTTAGTTATTTCAACTAAATTTGGAAATAAGAAAAATGTTTTCATTCTTACCACAGGTAGAAAACATTGTACTGAAAATCTGAGACAATATGATAAGACAACTTCCACACTCTGCCTCCTTCAAATAGAGATTCAATGGAAGTGGGAGAACTATCTTTACTCATAAATTGTGTAACTGTGTATATGGAAAATTTAGTGTATTATACAAACATACTATAACAATTAATACATGTATTTAGCAATGTCATTTGTTGAAAGAGAAACAGTTAAGTATCAATTTAACATAAAATACTTGCAATAAACAAATATTCAAAATTGAATGTTTAACTTACCATTTTCAACAGTATCAAAAACAATGAATAAGTAGAAACAAAGTCTAAGAAAAATATGGAATAACTACGTTGAAAATAGAATATATCACCTAGAGAAATTAAAGATGATCTAGATTAATAGAGACATACCGTGTTCATTAATTTGTAGACTCAATATTGCTAAGATGCCAATTCTTTGCAAGTTGCTTCATATAATTAATAGAATCCTAATCAAGAACTCAAAAAAATTTAGTAGAAAATTAAAACATGTATCAAAAAAATTGAGATGAAAACTCATAGTATATATATTAATCAAGATAATCTGGAAGAAAGAAAACAAATTTGGAGGTCATGCATTAAGTTTTAAAATTTACTGCAATGTAATTTTATGACAGTGTGTTATGGACATAATGACATCAAACATACCAGTAAAACACAATAAAGAGTCAGTAAGTATGAATATACATATATATAAACTTGCTATGTGAAAAGCACATCAGTGTAATTCCATGGGAGGAGAATGTTTTGGTTTTGCTTTTAATAGATTGTTTGGGGCAGTTGTGAAAGATCAATCTGGTTTGGTTACAACAAAAACAAAAACACATAAATTTTAACCTAAAAACACAAAAGTTTTAAATCATAAAGCATATGAAAAGTAATCACACTGTCACGTGTGTTCCTATGCAAAATTTTGCATGTTCTTCACATGTACCCCAAAACCTAAAATGCAATAAAATAAATAAATGGGAAAAAAAAAGCTTCTTCAATTTCAAAGCTTCGAGAAGAAAAGTAGGAGAAAATTGTAACATTTGAGTAGGCAAAGATTTTTTAAATGGACTTAAAACCACTCATCACAAAATGAAATAAAGATCTTCAGTTTGACTGCTTTTTGTGGTAATAAAAGAGAAAGCAAAGCATAGTCCTCATACAAATGGATGTTGAATTGAAGACATTGCCGCAGAGCAGGACCCTAAAGTGTGATACTTCCAAAAAGAGTGGTGAAAATAAAGGGGCAAACCAGCCAAACCATCTTTACACTATGGAAGAAAGTCACTTCAGCACTAAGACTTGGGAGAAGAAAAATCTTTTCCCTGAGGAGGTGTGGCTACAAATCCAACCTCACTCAGATTTGAGTGAGAGCTTTAAGTTTTATCCAATAATATAATGACATTGGAGTTTAAAACTTTTACTCTTGATGATACTTTTATAGTCAATATAAAATGTTAAAATTATCAGTTGTATCTCTGTGCTTATCATCTGCTTTTATAAAACAATTATTATGGCTCATAAACATTAAGATTCGGTCATTTTATTTTTCAAAATTATCTCCTCTAAATTGTAGCTTAAGAGCACGGACCAACTCTTACTAAGCTTTTAATAGCTTATCAGCAAGCAGAATGACTGGCAAACAAGTGATGAGTAATTATTGAACAAAAGTTACAGAAAAGGGCCGGGCGCGGTGGCTCAAGCCTGTAATCCTAGCACTTTGGGAGGCCGAGGAGGGTGGATCACGAGGTCAAGAGATCGAGACCATCCTGGTCAACACGGTGAAACCCCGTCTCTACTAAAAATACAAAAAATTAGCTGGGTATGGTGGTGTGTGCCTGTAATCCCAGCTACTCAGGAGGCTGAGGCAG